>NW_027136134.1:0-141603 GCF_039906515.1 Pseudorca crassidens
CATTTGCTCACCGAACCTCTCCAATCCTATCACTGCTGCGTTTATGCCCCTGTACACATGCTTGATTCTCTTTCGGAGACATAGCAATCCATAGGTTTTAAGATACTTACTAGTCAGGTACATTCTTAGGCATTTAATATGCGGTGTTGAGTCCATTTCGTTGAGCAAGGAGTAGCTCTTGTCTATTCCATATTTGGCTTAAGGAACTTTATCTGTGCTCATTTCAATCTCTGGTTTTATGCAGCACCCCAACTCACCTTTCCCCTTAAGCAAGCATAAGTTGGTTTTCTAAATTTGAGACCCTGTTCTGTTCTGTAATTCAGTTCCTGTGTAGCCAAGTTTACATTCCGTGTATTACTGATATCTTATGATGTTTCTTTTTCTGTGTGACTTATTTCAGTTAGAATCATCATACCTGAATCCACTCATTGTGCTGCTAAGGGCCTGATGACATAGATTTCATTGCTGAGAGATATTGTTTTGTAAGTAAATACCACAACTTCTTTATCCATTTTTCACTTTCTGCGATGTTGAACTTGTACTGTAAACGAGGTTCTTGTAAACAGAGGCATCCCAAACTTTGGGGTGGCTGTGTCTTTTTTGATTTTAATTTCCCTAAGCTATAGGACCATAAGTGGAAGTGCCCTAGGCTCTGTTGCTTTGTTTTTTAGATGTTTCAGGAAACACCATACACTTCTCCCGAGTGTCTGTTGGCAATTTACATCCCGCCCATCAGCATAACAAGGCTCCCAGTTCTCCATGGCCTGTCCTGCCTTTCTGGATTTTACACTTTTTTCAGATGGCCCTTTTGACCGGGGGGGAAGTGAGACTACATTGTAGTGCAGATTTCCTTTGCAACCTTGCTTGGTTGGCCAAAAAGGGCGTATGCGTTTTTTCCTGAATATATTCAGGAAAAAAACGCATACGCCCTTTTTGGCCAAGTGCATCATTGTGGACGTTCTGCCTCTTTTCCTATGCTTTCAATGCAATTCCAGTCTGCCTCCTGAAATCGGTTTTCCTGCAATTCTGCCCCGCTTTCAAGTCCTCTTGGCAGCCTTACTTCAGTATATTTTTGGACGATAGCTGTCATTTATAACTCTGCAGGTTTGTGAATTACAGTGCCCCTGAGCTCCTTTCTTCAACTCGCTTTCTTTTGAGCTGGCCGCAACACCGCAGGATGGCTTCAGGCCCTAATCTGGTTCCGGCACGGCACGCTGAGCCTTTGGTTAATTCCTCTTCCTGGTGGGAAATGAGAGTTAAATTTGCCCGTCCAGACACCTCCAGCTAGTCTCTCATTGGTTCTCGCTATTCCTGTTTCATCTTCCGCAGAAATTGCAAACTGGGCCAAACAGGAGGTTAAAGGGACTGACTCTCCAAGTCGGGAGGGTGTTAGTAAAGCGTCTGGAATGTTGCACCCGAGTACCAGGGTACGAAAACTGAGACATATTTGAACACGTCTCCCGATCACATGGTTGATCATACTCTAGGTTCCACATGCATGTTTTAGCTGAAGGAAGAATACCTTAAACCTGGGTAGTTGAAACCCGTGGAATGGGTACCATGCAATATGACTTCAAAGGGTCTTCATTTGCTCACCGAACCTCTCCAATCCTATCACTGCTGCGTTTATGCCCCTGTACACATGCTTGATTCTCTTTCGGAGACATAGCAATCCATAGGTTTTAAGATACTTACTAGTCAGGTACATTCTTAGGCATTTAATATGCGGTGTTGAGTCCATTTCGTTGAGCAAGGAGTAGCTCTTGTCTATTCCATATTTGGCTTAAGGAACTTTATCTGTGCTCATTTCAATCTCTGGTTTTATGCAGCACCCCAACTCACCTTTCCCCTTAAGCAAGCATAAGTTGGTTTTCTAAATTTGAGACCCTGTTCTGTTCTGTAATTCAGTTCCTGTGTAGCCAAGTTTACATTCCGTGTATTACTGATATCTTATGATGTTTCTTTTTCTGTGTGACTTATTTCAGTTAGAATCATCATACCTGAATCCACTCATTGTGCTGCTAAGGGCCTGATGACATAGATTTCATTGCTGAGAGATATTGTTTTGTAAGTAAATACCACAACTTCTTTATCCATTTTTCACTTTCTGCGATGTTGAACTTGTACTGTAAACGAGGTTCTTGTAAACAGAGGCGTCCCAAACTTTGGGGTGGCTGTGTCTTTTTGATTTTAATTTCCCTAAGCTATAGGACCATAAGTGGAAGTGCCCTAGGCTCTGTTGCTTTGTTTTTTAGATGTTTCAGGAAACACCATACACTTCTCCCGAGTGTCTGTTGGCAATTTACATCCCGCCCATCAGCATAACAAGGCTCCCAGTTCTCCATGGCCTGTCCTGCCTTTCTGGATTTTACACTTTTTTCAGATGGCCCTTTTGACCGGGGGAAGTGAGACTACATTGTAGTGCAGATTTCCTTTGCAACCTTGCTTGGTTGGCCAAAAAGGGCGTATGCGTTTTTTCCTGAATATATTCAGGAAAAAACGCATACGCCCTTTTTGGCCAAGTGCATCATTGTGGACGTTCTGCCTCTTTTCCTATGCTTTCAATGCAATTCCAGTCTACCTCCTGAAATCGGTTTCCTGCAATTCTGCCCCGCTTTCAAGTCCTCTTGGCAGCCTTACTTCAGTATATTTTTGGACGATAGCTGTCATTTATAACTCTGCAGGTTTGTGAATTACAGTGCCCCTGAGCTCCTTTCTTCAACTCGCTTTCTTTTGAGCTGGCCGCAACACCGCAGGATGGCTTCAGGCCCTAATCTGGTTCCGGCACGGCACGCTGAGCCTTTGGTTAATTCCTCTTCCTGGTGGGAAATGAGAGTTTAAATTTGCCCGTCCAGACACCTCCAGCTAGTCTCTCATTGGTTCTCGCTATTCCTGTTCATCTTCCGCAGAAATTGCAAACTGGGCCAAACAGGAGGTTAAAGGGACTGACTCTCCAAGTCGGGAGGGTGTTAGTAAAGCATCTGGAATGTTGCACCCGAGTACCAGGGTACGAAAACTGAGACATATTTGAACACGTCTCCCGATCACATGGTTGATCATACTCTAGGTTCCACATGCATGTTTTAGCTGAAGGAAGAATACCTTAAACCTGGGTAGTTGAAACCCGTGGAATGGGTACCATGCAATATGACTTCAAAGGGTCTTCATTTGCTCACCGAACCTCTCCAATCCTATCACTGCTGCGTTTATGCCCCTGTACACATGCTTGATTCTCTTTCGGAGACATAGCAATCCATAGGTTTTAAGATACTTACTAGTCAGGTACATTCTTAGGCATTTAATATGCGGTGTTGAGTCCATTTCGTTGAGCAAGGAGTAGCTCTTGTCTATTCCATATTTGGCTTAAGGAACTTTATCTGTGCTCATTTCAATCTCTGGTTTTATGCAGCACCCCAACTCACCTTTCCCCTTAAGCAAGCATAAGTTGGTTTTCTAAATTTGAGACCCTGTTCTGTTCTGTAATTCAGTTCCTGTGTAGCCAAGTTTACATTCCGTGTATTACTGATATCTTATGATGTTTCTTTTTCTGTGTGACTTATTTCAGTTAGAATCATCATACCTGAATCCACTCATTGTGCTGCTAAGGGCCTGATGACATAGATTTCATTGCTGAGTGATATTGCTTTGTAAGTAAATACCACAACTTCTTTATCCATTTTTCACTTTCTGCGATGTTGAACTTGTACTGTAAACGAGGTTCTTGTAAACAGAGGCGTCCCAAACTTTGGGGTGGCTGTGTCTTTTTGATTTTAATTTCCCTAAGCTATAGGACCATAAGTGGAAGTGCCCTAGGCTCTGTTGCTTTGTTTTTTAGATGTTTCAGGAAACACCATACACTTCTCCCGAGTGTCTGTTGGCAATTTACATCCCGCCCATCAGCATAACAAGGCTCCCAGTTCTCCATGGCCTGTCCTGCCTTTCTGGATTTTACACTTTTTTCAGATGGCCCTTTTGACCGGGGGAAGTGAGACTACATTGTAGTGCAGATTTCCTTTGCAACCTTGCTTGGTTGGCCAAAAAGGGCGTATGCGTTTTTTCCTGAATATATTCAGGAAAAAACGCATACGCCCTTTTTGGCCAAGTGCATCATTGTGGACGTTCTGCCTCTTTTCCTATGCTTTCAATGCAATTCCAGTCTGCCTCCTGAAATCGGTTTCCTGCAATTCTGCCCCGCTTTCAAGTCCTCTTGGCAGCCTTACTTCAGTATATTTTTGGACGATAGCTGTCATTTATAACTCTGCAGGTTTGTGAATTACAGTGCCCCTGAGCTCCTTTCTTCAACTCGCTTTCTTTTGAGCTGGCCGCAACACCGCAGGATGGCTTCAGGCCCTAATCTGGTTCCGGCACGGCACGCTGAGCCTTTGGTTAATTCCTCTTCCTGGTGGGAAATGAGAGTTAAATTTGCCCGTCCAGACACCTCCAGCTAGTCTCTCATTGGTTCTCGCTATTCCTGTTCATCTTCCGCAGAAATTGCAAACTGGGCCAAACAGGAGGTTAAAGGGACTGACTCTCCAAGTCGGGAGGGTGTTAGTAAAGCGTCTGGAATGTTGCACCCGAGTACCAGGGTACGAAAACTGAGACATATTTGAACACGTCTCCCGATCACATGGTTGATCATACTCTAGGTTCCACATGCATGTTTTAGCTGAAGGAAGAATACCTTAAACCTGGGTAGTTGAAACCCGTGGAATGGGTACCATGCAATATGACTTCAAAGGGTCTTCATTTGCTCACCGAACCTCTCCAATCCTATCACTGCTGCGTTTATGCCCCTGTACACATGCTTGATTCTCTTTCGGAGACATAGCAATCCATAGGTTTTAAGATACTTACTAGTCAGGTACATTCTTAGGCATTTAATATGCGGTGTTGAGTCCATTTCGTTGAGCAAGGAGTAGCTCTTGTCTATTCCATATTTGGCTTAAGGAACTTTATCTGTGCTCATTTCAATCTCTGGTTTTATGCAGCACCCCAACTCACCTTTCCCCTTAAGCAAGCATAAGTTGGTTTTCTAAATTTGAGACCCTGTTCTGTTCTGTAATTCAGTTCCTGTGTAGCCAAGTTTACATTCCGTGTATTACTGATATCTTATGATGTTTCTTTTTCTGTGTGACTTATTTCAGTTAGAATCATCATACCTGAATCCACTCATTGTGCTGCTAAGGGCCTGATGACATAGATTTCATTGCTGAGAGATATTGTTTTGTAAGTAAATACCACAACTTCTTTATCCATTTTTCACTTTCTGCGATGTTGAACTTGTACTGTAAACGAGGTTCTTGTAAACAGAGGCGTCCCAAACTTTGGGGTGGCTGTGTCTTTTTGATTTTAATTTCCCTAAGCTATAGGACCATAAGTGGAAGTGCCCTAGGCTCTGTTGCTTTGTTTTTTAGATGTTTCAGGAAACACCATACACTTCTCCCGAGTGTCTGTTGGCAATTTACATCCCGCCCATCAGCATAACAAGGCTCCCAGTTCTCCATGGCCTGTCCTGCCTTTCTGGATTTTACACTTTTTTCAGATGGCCCTTTTGACCGGGGGGAAGTGAGACTACATTGTAGTGCAGATTTCCTTTGCAACCTTGCTTGGTTGGCCAAAAAGGGCGTATGCGTTTTTTCCTGAATATATTCAGGAAAAAACGCATACGCCCTTTTTGGCCAAGTGCATCATTGTGGACGTTCTGCCTCTTTTCCTATGCTTTCAATGCAATTCCAGTCTGCCTCCTGAAATCGGTTTCCTGCAATTCTGCCCCGCTTTCAAGTCCTCTTGGCAGCCTTACTTCAGTATATTTTTGGACGATAGCTGTCATTTATAACTCTGCAGGTTTGTGAATTACAGTGCCCCTGAGCTCCTTTCTTCAACTCGCTTTCTTTTGAGCTGGCCGCAACACCGCAGGATGGCTTCAGGCCCTAATCTGGTTCCGGCACGGCACGCTGAGCCTTTGGTTAATTCCTCTTCCTGGTGGGAAATGAGAGTTAAATTTGCCCGTCCAGACACCTCCAGCTAGTCTCTCATTGGTTCTCGCTATTCCTGTTCATCTTCCGCAGAAATTGCAAACTGGGCCAAACAGGAGGTTAAAGGGACTGACTCTCCAAGTCGGGAGGGTGTTAGTAAAGCGTCTGGAATGTTGCACCCGAGTACCAGGGTACGAAAACTGAGACATATTTGAACACGTCTCCCGATCACATGGTTGATCATACTCTAGGTTCCACATGCATGTTTTAGCTGAAGGAAGAATACCTTAAACCTGGGTAGTTGAAACCCGTGGAATGGGTACCATGCAATATGACTTCAAAGGGTCTTCATTTGCTCACCGAACCTCTCCAATCCTATCACTGCTGCGTTTATGCCCCTGTACACATGCTTGATTCTCTTTCGGAGACATAGCAATCCATAGGTTTTAAGATACTTACTAGTCAGGTACATTCTTAGGCATTTAATATGCGGTGTTGAGTCCATTTCGTTGAGCAAGGAGTAGCTCTTGTCTATTCCATATTTGGCTTAAGGAACTTTATCTGTGCTCATTTCAATCTCTGGTTTTATGCAGCACCCCAACTCACCTTTCCCCTTAAGCAAGCATAAGTTGGTTTTCTAAATTTGAGACCCTGTTCTGTTCTGTAATTCAGTTCCTGTGTAGCCAAGTTTACATTCCGTGTATTACTGATATCTTATGATGTTTCTTTTTCTGTGTGACTTATTTCAGTTAGAATCATCATACCTGAATCCACTCATTGTGCTGCTAAGGGCCTGATGACATAGATTTCATTGCTGAGAGATATTGTTTTGTAAGTAAATACCACAACTTCTTTATCCATTTTTCACTTTCTGCGATGTTGAACTTGTACTGTAAACGAGGTTCTTGTAAACAGAGGCGTCCCAAACATTGGGGTGGCTGTGTCTTTTTGATTTTAATTTCCCTAAGCTATAGGACCATAAGTGGAAGTGCCCTAGGCTCTGTTGCTTTGTTTTTTAGATGTTTCAGGAAACACCATACACTTCTCCCGAGTGTCTGTTGGCAATTTACATCCCGCCCATCAGCATAACAAGGC
The DNA here is from genome assembly GCF_039906515.1 of Pseudorca crassidens. Taxonomy (NCBI): domain Eukaryota; kingdom Metazoa; phylum Chordata; class Mammalia; order Artiodactyla; family Delphinidae; genus Pseudorca; species Pseudorca crassidens. The sequence goes on from NW_027136134.1 coordinate 7,071, forward strand.
TCCCAGTTCTCCATGGCCTGTCCTGCCTTTCTGGATTTTACACTTTTTTCAGATGGCCCTTTTGACCGGGGGAAGTGAGACTACATTGTAGTGCAGATTTCCTTTGCAACCTTGCTTGGTTGGCCAAAAAGGGCGTATGCGTTTTTTCCTGAATATATTCAGGAAAAAACGCATACGCCCTTTTTGGCCAAGTGCATCATTGTGGACGTTCTGCCTCTTTTCCTATGCTTTCAATGCAATTCCAGTCTACCTCCTGAAATCGGTTTCCTGCAATTCTGCCCCGCTTTCAAGTCCTCTTGGCAGCCTTACTTCAGTATATTTTTGGACGATAGCTGTCATTTATAACTCTGCAGGTTTGTGAATTACAGTGCCCCTGAGCTCCTTTCTTCAACTCGCTTTCTTTTGAGCTGGCCGCAACACCGCAGGATGGCTTCAGGCCCTAATCTGGTTCCGGCACGGCACACTGAGCCTTTGGTTAATTCCTCTTCCTGGTGGGAAATGAGAGTTAAATTTGCCCGTCCAGACACCTCCAGCTAGTCTCTCATTGGTTCTCGCTATTCCTGTTCATCTTCCGCAGAAATTGCAAACTGGGCCAAACAGGAGGTTAAAGGGACTGACTCTCCAAGTCGGGAGGGTGTTAGTAAAGCGTCTGGAATGTTGCACCCGAGTACCAGGGTACGAAAACTGAGACATATTTGAACACGTCTCCCGATCACATGGTTGATCATACTCTAGGTTCCACATGCATGTTTTAGCTGAAGGAAGAATACCTTAAACCTGGGTAGTTGAAACCCGTGGAATGGGTACCATGCAATATGACTTCAAAGGGTCTTCATTTGCTCACCGAACCTCTCCAATCCTATCACTGCTGCGTTTATGCCCCTGTACACATGCTTGATTCTCTTTCGGAGACATAGCAATCCATAGGTTTTAAGATACTTACTAGTCAGGTACATTCTTAGGCATTTAATATGCGGTGTTGAGTCCATTTCGTTGAGCAAGGAGTAGCTCTTGTCTATTCCATATTTGGCTTAAGGAACTTTATCTGTGCTCATTTCAATCTCTGGTTTTATGCAGCACCCCAACTCACCTTTCCCCTTAAGCAAGCATAAGTTGGTTTTCTAAATTTGAGACCCTGTTCTGTTCTGTAATTCAGTTCCTGTGTAGCCAAGTTTACATTCCGTGTATTACTGATATCTTATGATGTTTCTTTTTCTGTGTGACTTATTTCAGTTAGAATCATCATACCTGAATCCACTCATTGTGCTGCTAAGGGCCTGATGACATAGATTTCATTGCTGAGTGATATTGCTTTGTAAGTAAATACCACAACTTCTTTATCCATTTTTCACTTTCTGCGATGTTGAACTTGTACTGTAAACGAGGTTCTTGTAAACAGAGGCGTCCCAATGTTTGGGGTGGCTGTGTCTTTTTGATTTTAATTTCCCTAAGCTATAGGACCATAAGTGGAAGTGCCCTAGGCTCTGTTGCTTTGTTTTTTAGATGTTTCAGGAAACACCATACACTTCTCCCGAGTGTCTGTTGGCAATTTACATCCCGCCCATCAGCATAACAAGGCTCCCAGTTCTCCATGGCCTGTCCTGCCTTTCTGGATTTTACACTTTTTTCAGATGGCCCTTTTGACCGGGGGGAAGTGAGACTTCATTGTAGTGCAGATTTCCTTTGCAAGCTTGCTTGGTTGGCCAAAAAGGGCGTATGCGTTTTTTCCTGAATATATTCAGGAAAAAATGCATACGCCCTTTTTGGCCAAGTGCATCATTGTGGACGTTCTGCCTCTTTTCCTATGCTTTCAATGCAATTCCAGTCTACCTCCTGAAATCGGTTTCCTGCAATTCTGCCCCGCTTTCAAGTCCTCTTGGCAGCCTTACTTCAGTATATTTTTGGACGATAGCTGTCATTTATAACTCTGCAGGTTTGTGAATTACAGTGCCCCTGAGCTCCTTTCTTCAACTCGCTTTCTTTTGAGCTGGCCGCAACACCGCAGGATGGCTTCAGGCCCTAATCTGGTTCCGGCACGGCACGCTGAGCCTTTGGTTAATTCCTCTTCCTGGTGGGAAATGAGAGTTAAATTTGCCCGTCCAGACACCTCCAGCTAGTCTCTCATTGGTTCTCGCTATTCCTGTTCATCTTCCGCAGAAATTGCAAACTGGGCCAAACAGGAGGTTAAAGGGACTGACTCTCCAAGTCGGGAGGGTGTTAGTAAAGCGTCTGGAATGTTGCACCCGAGTACCAGGGTACGAAAACTGAGACATATTTGAACACGTCTCCCGATCACATGGTTGATCATACTCTAGGTTCCACATGCATGTTTTAGCTGAAGGAAGAATACCTTAAACCTGGGTAGTTGAAACCCGTGGAATGGGTACCATGCAATATGACTTCAAAGGGTCTTCATTTGCTCACCGAACCTCTCCAATCCTATCACTGCTGCGTTTATGCCCCTGTACACATGCTTGATTCTCTTTCGGAGACATAGCAATCCATAGGTTTTAAGATACTTACTAGTCAGGTACATTCTTAGGCATTTAATATGCGGTGTTGAGTCCATTTCGTTGAGCAAGGAGTAGCTCTTGTCTATTCCATATTTGGCTTAAGGAACTTTATCTGTGCTCATTTCAATCTCTGGTTTTATGCAGCACCCCAACTCACCTTTCCCCTTAAGCAAGCATAAGTTGGTTTTCTAAATTTGAGACCCTGTTCTGTTCTGTAATTCAGTTCCTGTGTAGCCAAGTTTACATTCCGTGTATTACTGATATCTTATGATGTTTCTTTTTCTGTGTGACTTATTTCAGTTAGAATCATCATACCTGAATCCACTCATTGTGCTGCTAAGGGCCTGATGACATAGATTTCATTGCTGAGTGATATTGCTTTGTAAGTAAATACCACAACTTCTTTATCCATTTTTCACTTTCTGCGATGTTGAACTTGTACTGTAAACGAGGTTCTTGTAAACAGAGGCGTCCCAAACTTTGGGGTGGCTGTGTCTTTTTGATTTTAATTTCCCTAAGCTATAGGACCATAAGTGGAAGTGCCCTAGGCTCTGTTGCTTTGTTTTTTAGATGTTTCAGGAAACACCATACACTTCTCCCGAGTGTCTGTTGGCAATTTACATCCCGCCCATCAGCATAACAAGGCTCCCAGTTCTCCATGGCCTGTCCTGCCTTTCTGGATTTTACACTTTTTTCAGATGGCCCTTTTGACCGGGGGGAAGTGAGACTTCATTGTAGTGCAGATTTCCTTTGCAAGCTTGCTTGGTTGGCCAAAAAGGGCGTATGCGTTTTTTCCTGAATATATTCAGGAAAAAACGCATACGCCCTTTTTGGCCAAGTGCATCATTGTGGACGTTCTGCCTCTTTTCCTATGCTTTCAATGCAATTCCAGTCTGCCTCCTGAAATCGGTTTCCTGCAATTCTGTCCCGCTTTCAAGTCCTCTTGGCAGCCTTACTTCAGTATATTTTTGGACGATAGCTGTCATTTATAACTCTGCAGGTTTGTGAATTACAGTGCCCCTGAGCTCCTTTCTTCAACTCGCTTTCTTTTGAGCTGGCCGCAACACCGCAGGATGGCTTCAGGCCCTAATCTGGTTCCGGCACGGCACGCTGAGCCTTTGGTTAATTCCTCTTCCTGGTGGGAAATGAGAGTTAAATTTGCCCGTCCAGACACCTCCAGCTAGTCTCTCATTGGTTCTCGCTATTCCTGTTCATCTTCCGCAGAAATTGCAAACTGGGCCAAACAGGAGGTTAAAGGGACTGACTCTCCAAGTCGGGAGGGTGTTAGTAAAGCGTCTGGAATGTTGCACCCGAGTACCAGGGTACGAAAACTGAGACATATTTGAACACGTCTCCCGATCACATGGTTGATCATACTCTAGGTTCCACATGCATGTTTTAGCTGAAGGAAGAATACCTTAAACCTGGGTAGTTGAAACCCGTGGAATGGGTACCATGCAATATGACTTCAAAGGGTCTTCATTTGCTCACCGAACCTCTCCAATCCTATCACTGCTGCGTTTATGCCCCTGTACACATGCTTGATTCTCTTTCGGAGACATAGCAATCCATAGGTTTTAAGATACTTACTAGTCAGGTACATTCTTAGGCATTTAATATGCGGTGTTGAGTCCATTTCGTTGAGCAAGGAGTAGCTCTTGTCTATTCCATATTTGGCTTAAGGAACTTTATCTGTGCTCATTTCAATCTCTGGTTTTATGCAGCACCCCAACTCACCTTTCCCCTTAAGCAAGCATAAGTTGGTTTTCTAAATTTGAGACCCTGTTCTGTTCTGTAATTCAGTTCCTGTGTAGCCAAGTTTACATTCCGTGTATTACTGATATCTTATGATGTTTCTTTTTCTGTGTGACTTATTTCAGTTAGAATCATCATACCTGAATCCACTCATTGTGCTGCTAAGGGCCTGATGACATAGATTTCATTGCTGAGAGATATTGCTTTGTAAGTAAATACCACAACTTCTTTATCCATTTTTCACTTTCTGCGATGTTGAACTTGTACGCTAAACGAGGTTCTTGTAAACAGAGGCGTCCCAAACTTTGGGGTGGCTGTGTCTTTTTGATTTTAATTTCCCTAAGCTATAGGACCATAAGTGGAAGTGCCCTAGGCTCTGTTGCTTTGTTTTTTAGATGTTTCAGGAAACACCATACACTTCTCCCGAGTGTCTGTTGGCAATTTACATCCCGCCCATCAGCATAACAAGGCTCCCAGTTCTCCATGGCCTGTCCTGCCTTTCTGGATTTTACACTTTTTTCAGATAGCCCTTTTGACCGGGGGGAAGTGAGACTTCATTGTAGTGCAGATTTCCTTTGCAAGCTTGCTTGGTTGGCCAAAAAGGGCGTATGCGTTTTTTCCTGAATATATTCAGGAAAAAACACATACGCCCTTTTTGGCCAAGTGCATCATTGTGGACGTTCTGCCTCTTTTCCTATGCTTTCAATGCAATTCCAGTCTGCCTCCTGAAATCGGTTTCCTGCAATTCTGCCCCGCTTTCAAGTCCTCTTGGCAGCCTTACTTCAGTATATTTTTGGACGATAGCTGTCATTTATAACTCTGCAGGTTTGTGAATTACAGTGCCCCTGAGCTCCTTTCTTCAACTCGCTTTCTTTTGAGCTGGCCGCAACACCGCAGGATGGCTTCAGGCCCTAATCTGGTTCCGGCACGGCACGCTGAGCCTTTGGTTAATTCCTCTTCCTGGTGGGAAATGAGAGTTAAATTTGCCCGTCCAGACACCTCCAGCTAGTCTCTCATTGGTTCTCGCTATTCCTGTTCATCTTCCGCAGAAATTGCAAACTGGGCCAAACAGGAGGTTAAAGGGACTGACTCTCCAAGTCGGGAGGGTGTTAGTAAAGCGTCTGGAATGTTGCACCCGAGTACCAGGGTACGAAAACTGAGACATATTTGAACACGTCTCCCGATCACATGGTTGATCATACTCTAGGTTCCACATGCATGTTTTAGCTGAAGGAAGAATACCTTAAACCTGGGTAGTTGAAACCCGTGGAATGGGTACCATGCAATATGACTTCAAAGGGTCTTCATTTGCTCACCGAACCTCTCCAATCCTATCACTGCTGCGTTTATGCCCCTGTACACATGCTTGATTCTCTTTCGGAGACATAGCAATCCATAGGTTTTAAGATACTTACTAGTCAGGTACATTCTTAGGCATTTAATATGCGGTGTTGAGTCCATTTCGTTGAGCAAGGAGTAGCTCTTGTCTATTCCATATTTGGCTTAAGGAACTTTATCTGTGCTCATTTCAATCTCTGGTTTTATGCAGCACCCCAACTCACCTTTCCCCTTAAGCAAGCATAAGTTGGTTTTCTAAATTTGAGACCCTGTTCTGTTCTGTAATTCAGTTCCTGTGTAGCCAAGTTTACATTCCGTGTATTACTGATATCTTATGATGTTTCTTTTTCTGTGTGACTTATTTCAGTTAGAATCATCATACCTGAATCCACTCATTGTGCTGCTAAGGGCCTGATGACATAGATTTCATTGCTGAGTGATATTGCTTTGTAAGTAAATACCACAACTTCTTTATCCATTTTTCACTTTCTGCGATGTTGAACTTGTACTGTAAACGAGGTTCTTGTAAACAGAGGCGTCCCAAACTTTGGGGTGGCTGTGTCTTTTTGATTTTAATTTCCCTAAGCTATAGGACCATAAGTGGAAGTGCCCTAGGCTCTGTTGCTTTGTTTTTTAGATGTTTCAGGAAACACCATACACTTCTCCCGAGTGTCTGTTGGCAATTTACATCCCGCCCATCAGCATAACAAGGCTCCCAGTTCTCCATGGCCTGTCCTGCCTTTCTGGATTTTACACTTTTTTCAGATGGCCCTTTTGACCGGGGGGAAGTGAGACTTCATTGTAGTGCAGATTTCCTTTGCAAGCTTGCTTGGTTGGCCAAAAAGGGCGTATGCGTTTTTTCCTGAATATATTCAGGAAAAAATGCATACGCCCTTTTTGGCCAAGTGCATCATTGTGGACGTTCTGCCTCTTTTCCTATGCTTTCAATGCAATTCCAGTCTACCTCCTGAAATCGGTTTCCTGCAATTCTGCCCCGCTTTCAAGTCCTCTTGGCAGCCTTACTTCAGTATATTTTTGGACGATAGCTGTCATTTATAACTCTGCAGGTTTGTGAATTACAGTGCCCCTGAGCTCCTTTCTTCAACTCGCTTTCTTTTGAGCTGGCCGCAACACCGCAGGATGGCTTCAGGCCCTAATCTGGTTCCGGCACGGCACGCTGAGCCTTTGGTTAATTCCTCTTCCTGGTGGGAAATGAGAGTTAAATTTGCCCGTCCAGACACCTCCAGCTAGTCTCTCATTGGTTCTCGCTATTCCTGTTCATCTTCCGCAGAAATTGCAAACTGGGCCAAACAGGAGGTTAAAGGGACTGACTCTCCAAGTCGGGAGGGTGTTAGTAAAGCGTCTGGAATGTTGCACCCGAGTACCAGGGTACGAAAACTGAGACATATTTGAACACGTCTCCCGATCACATGGTTGATCATACTCTAGGTTCCACATGCATGTTTTAGCTGAAGGAAGAATACCTTAAACCTGGGTAGTTGAAACCCGTGGAATGGGTACCATGCAATATGACTTCAAAGGGTCTTCATTTGCTCACCGAACCTCTCCAATCCTATCACTGCTGCGTTTATGCCCCTGTACACATGCTTGATTCTCTTTCGGAGACATAGCAATCCATAGGTTTTAAGATACTTACTAGTCAGGTACATTCTTAGGCATTTAATATGCGGTGTTGAGTCCATTTCGTTGAGCAAGGAGTAGCTCTTGTCTATTCCATATTTGGCTTAAGGAACTTTATCTGTGCTCATTTCAATCTCTGGTTTTATGCAGCACCCCAACTCACCTTTACCCTTAAGCAAGCATAAGTTGGTTTTCTAAATTTGAGACCCTGTTCTGTTCTGTAATTCAGTTCCTGTGTAGCCAAGTTTACATTCCGTGTATTACTGATATCTTATGATGTTTCTTTTTCTGTGTGACTTATTTCAGTTAGAATCATCATACCTGAATCCACTCATTGTGCTGCTAAGGGCCTGATGACATAGATTTCATTGCTGAGTGATATTGCTTTGTAAGTAAATACCACAACTTCTTTATCCATTTTTCACTTTCTGCGATGTTGAACTTGTACTGTAAACGAGGTTCTTGTAAACAGAGGCGTCCCAAACTTTGGGGTGGCTGTGTCTTTTTGATTTTAATTTCCCTAAGCTATAGGACCATAAGTGGAAGTGCCCTAGGCTCTGTTGCTTTGTTTTTTAGATGTTTCAGGAAACACCATACACTTCTCCCGAGTGTCTGTTGGCAATTTACATCCCGCCCATCAGCATAACAAGGCTCCCAGTTCTCCATGGCCTGTCCTGCCTTTCTGGATTTTACACTTTTTTCAGATGGCCCTTTTGACCGGGGGGAAGTGAGACTTCATTGTAGTGCAGATTTCCTTTGCAAGCTTGCTTGGTTGGCCAAAAAGGGCGTATGCGTTTTTTCCTGAATATATTCAGGAAAAAACACATACGCCCTTTTTGGCCAAGTGCATCATTGTGGACGTTCTGCCTCTTTTCCTATGCTTTCAATGCAATTCCAGTCTGCCTCCTGAAATCGGTTTCCTGCAATTCTGTCCCGCTTTCAAGTCCTCTTGGCAGCCTTACTTCAGTATATTTTTGGACGATAGCTGTCATTTATAACTCTGCAGGTTTGTGAATTACAGTGCCCCTGAGCTCCTTTCTTCAACTCGCTTTCTTTTGAGCTGGCCGCAACACCGCAGGATGGCTTCAGGCCCTAATCTGGTTCCGGCACGGCACGCTGAGCCTTTGGTTAATTCCTCTTCCTGGTGGGAAATGAGAGTTAAATTTGCCCGTCCAGACACCTCCAGCTAGTCTCTCATTGGTTCTCGCTATTCCTGTTCATCTTCCGCAGAAATTGCAAACTGGGCCAAACAGGAGGTTAAAGGGACTGACTCTCCAAGTCGGGAGGGTGTTAGTAAAGCGTCTGGAATGTTGCACCCGAGTACCAGGGTACGAAAACTGAGACATATTTGAACACGTCTCCCGATCACATGGTTGATCATACTCTAGGTTCCACATGCATGTTTTAGCTGAAGGAAGAATACCTTAAACCTGGGTAGTTGAAACCCGTGGAATGGGTACCATGCAATATGACTTCAAAGGGTCTTCATTTGCTCACCGAACCTCTCCAATCCTATCACTGCTGCGTTTATGCCCCTGTACACATGCTTGATTCTCTTTCGGAGACATAGCAATCCATAGGTTTTAAGATACTTACTAGTCAGGTACATTCTTAGGCATTTAATATGCGGTGTTGAGTCCATTTCGTTGAGCAAGGAGTAGCTCTTGTCTATTCCATATTTGGCTTAAGGAACTTTATCTGTGCTCATTTCAATCTCTGGTTTTATGCAGCACCCCAACTCACCTTTCCCCTTAAGCAAGCATAAGTTGGTTTTCTAAATTTGAGACCCTGTTCTGTTCTGTAATTCAGTTCCTGTGTAGCCAAGTTTACATTCCGTGTATTACTGATATCTTATGATGTTTCTTTTTCTGTGTGACTTATTTCAGTTAGAATCATCATACCTGAATCCACTCATTGTGCTGCTAAGGGCCTGATGACATAGATTTCATTGCTGAGAGATATTGCTTTGTAAGTAAATACCACAACTTCTTTATCCATTTTTCACTTTCTGCGATGTTGAACTTGTACGCTAAACGAGGTTCTTGTAAACAGAGGCGTCCCAAACTTTGGGGTGGCTGTGTCTTTTTGATTTTAATTTCCCTAAGCTATAGGACCATAAGTGGAAGTGCCCTAGGCTCTGTTGCTTTGTTTTTTAGATGTTTCAGGAAACACCATACACTTCTCCCGAGTGTCTGTTGGCAATTTACATCCCGCCCATCAGCATAACAAGGCTCCCAGTTCTCCATGGCCTGTCCTGCCTTTCTGGATTTTACACTTTTTTCAGATGGCCCTTTTGACCGGGGGGAAGTGAGACTTCATTGTAGTGCAGATTTCCTTTGCAAGCTTGCTTGGTTGGCCAAAAAGGGCGTATGCGTTTTTTCCTGAATATATTCAGGAAAAAACACATACGCCCTTTTTGGCCAAGTGCATCATTGTGGACGTTCTGCCTCTTTTCCTATGCTTTCAATGCAATTCCAGTCTGCCTCCTGAAATCGGTTTCCTGCAATTCTGCCCCGCTTTCAAGTCCTCTTGGCAGCCTTACTTCAGTATATTTTTGGACGATAGCTGTCATTTATAACTCTGCAGGTTTGTGAATTACAGTGCCCCTGAGCTCCTTTCTTCAACTCGCTTTCTTTTGAGCTGGCCGCAACACCGCAGGATGGCTTCAGGCCCTAATCTGGTTCCGGCACGGCACGCTGAGCCTTTGGTTAATTCCTCTTCCTGGTGGGAAATGAGAGTTAAATTTGCCCGTCCAGACACCTCCAGCTAGTCTCTCATTGGTTCTCGCTATTCCTGTTCATCTTCCGCAGAAATTGCAAACTGGGCCAAACAGGAGGTTAAAGGGACTGACTCTCCAAGTCGGGAGGGTGTTAGTAAAGCGTCTGGAATGTTGCACCCGAGTACCAGGGTACGAAAACTGAGACATATTTGAACACGTCTCCCGATCACATGGTTGATCATACTCTAGGTTCCACATGCATGTTTTAGCTGAAGGAAGAATACCTTAAACCTGGGTAGTTGAAACCCGTGGAATGGGTACCATGCAATATGACTTCAAAGGGTCTTCATTTGCTCACCGAACCTCTCCAATCCTATCACTGCTGCGTTTATGCCCCTGTACACATGCTTGATTCTCTTTCGGAGACATAGCAATCCATAGGTTTTAAGATACTTACTAGTCAGGTACATTCTTAGGCATTTAATATGCGGTGTTGAGTCCATTTCGTTGAGCAAGGAGTAGCTCTTGTCTATTCCATATTTGGCTTAAGGAACTTTATCTGTGCTCATTTCAATCTCTGGTTTTATGCAGCACCCCAACTCACCTTTCCCCTTAAGCAAGCATAAGTTGGTTTTCTAAATTTGAGACCCTGTTCTGTTCTGTAATTCAGTTCCTGTGTAGCCAAGTTTACATTCCGTGTATTACTGATATCTTATGATGTTTCTTTTTCTGTGTGACTTATTTCAGTTAGAATCATCATACCTGAATCCACTCATTGTGCTGCTAAGGGCCTGATGACATAGATTTCATTGCTGAGTGATATTGCTTTGTAAGTAAATACCACAACTTCTTTATCCATTTTTCACTTTCTGCGATGTTGAACTTGTACTGTAAACGAGGTTCTTGTAAACAGAGGCGTCCCAAACTTTGGGGTGGCTGTGTCTTTTTGATTTTAATTTCCCTAAGCTATAGGACCATAAGTGGAAGTGCCCTAGGCTCTGTTGCTTTGTTTTTTAGATGTTTCAGGAAACACCATACACTTCTCCCGAGTGTCTGTTGGCAATTTACATCCCGCCCATCAGCATAACAAGGCTCCCAGTTCTCCATGGCCTGTCCTGCCTTTCTGGATTTTACACTTTTTTCAGATGGCCCTTTTGACCGGGGGGAAGTGAGACTTCATTGTAGTGCAGATTTCCTTTGCAAGCTTGCTTGGTTGGCCAAAAAGGGCGTATGCGTTTTTTCCTGAATATATTCAGGAAAAAACGCATACGCCCTTTTCGGCCAAGTGCATCATTGTGGACGTTCTGCCTCTTTTCCTATGCTTTCAATGCAATTCCAGTCTGCCTCCTGAAATCGGTTTCCTGCAATTCTGCCCCGCTTTCAAGTCCTCTTGGCAGCCTTACTTCAGTATATTTTTGGACGATAGCTGTCATTTATAACTCTGCAGGTTTGTGAATTACAGTGCCCCTGAGCTCCTTTCTTCAACTCGCTTTCTTTTGAGCTGGCCGCAACACCGCAGGATGGCTTCAGGCCCTAATCTGGTTCCGGCATGGCACGCTGATCCTTTGGTTAATTCCTCTTCCTGGTGGGAAATGAGAGTTAAATTTGCCCGTCCAGACACCTCCAGCTAGTCTCTCATTGGTTCTCGCTATTCCTGTTCATCTTCCGCAGAAATTGCAAACTGGGCCAAACAGGAGGTTAAAGGGACTGACTCTCCAAGTCGGGAGGGTGTTAGTAAAGCGTCTGGAATGTTGCACCCGAGTACCAGGGTACGAAAACTGAGACATATTTGAACACGTCTCCCGATCACATGGTTGATCATACTCTAGGTTCCACATGCATGTTTTAGCTGAAGGAAGAATACCTTAAACCTGGGTAGTTGAAACCCGTGGAATGGGTACCATGCAATATGACTTCAAAGGGTCTTCATTTGCTCACCGAACCTCTCCAATCCTATCACTGCTGCGTTTATGCCCCTGTACACATGCTTGATTCTCTTTCGGAGACATAGCAATCCATAGGTTTTAAGATACTTACTAGTCAGGTACATTCTTAGGCATTTAATATGCGGTGTTGAGTCCATTTCGTTGAGCAAGGAGTAGCTCTTGTCTATTCCATATTTGGCTTAAGGAACTTTATCTGTGCTCATTTCAATCTCTGGTTTTATGCAGCACCCCAACTCACCTTTCCCCTTAAGCAAGCATAAGTTGGTTTTCTAAATTTGAGACCCTGTTCTGTTCTGTAATTCAGTTCCTGTGTAGCCAAGTTTACATTCCGTGTATTACTGATATCTTATGATGTTTCTTTTTCTGTGTGACTTATTTCAGTTAGAATCATCATACCTGAATCCACTCATTGTGCTGCTAAGGGCCTGATGACATAGATTTCATTGCTGAGTGATATTGCTTTGTAAGTAAATACCACAACTTCTTTATCCATTTTTCACTTTCTGCGATGTTGAACTTGTACGCTAAACGAGGTTCTTGTAAACAGAGGCGTCCCAAACTTTGGGGTGGCTGTGTCTTTTTGATTTTAATTTCCCTAAGCTATAGGACCATAAGTGGAAGTGCCCTAGGCTCTGTTGCTTTGTTTTTTAGATGTTTCAGGAAACACCATACACTTCTCCCGAGTGTCTGTTGGCAATTTACATCCCGCCCATCAGCATAACAAGGCTCCCAGTTCTCCATGGCCTGTCCTGCCTTTCTGGATTTTACACTTTTTTCAGATGGCCCTTTTGACCGGGGGGAAGTGAGACTTCATTGTAGTGCAGATTTCCTTTGCAAGCTTGCTTGGTTGGCCAAAAAGGGCGTATGCGTTTTTTCCTGAATATATTCAGGAAAAAACGCATACGCCCTTTTTGGCCAAGTGCATCATTGTGGACGTTCTGCCTCTTTTCCTATGCTTTCAATGCAATTCCAGTCTGCCTCCTGAAATCGGTTTCCTGCAATTCTGCCCCGCTTTCAAGTCCTCTTGGCAGCCTTACTTCAGTATATTTTTGGACGATAGCTGTCATTTATAACTCTGCAGGTTTGTGAATTACAGTGCCCCTGAGCTCCTTTCTTCAACTCGCTTTCTTTTGAGCTGGCCGCAACACCGCAGGATGGCTTCAGGCCCTAATCTGGTTCCGGCACGGCACGCTGAGCCTTTGGTTAATTCCTCTTCCTGGTGGGAAATGAGAGTTAAATTTGCCCGTCCAGACACCTCCAGCTAGTCTCTCATTGGTTCTCGCTATTCCTGTTCATCTTCCGCAGAAATTGCAAACTGGGCCAAACAGGAGGTTAAAGGGACTGACTCTCCAAGTCGGGAGGGTATTAGTAAAGCGTCTGGAATGTTGCACCCGAGTACCAGGGTACGAAAACTGAGACATATTTGAACACGTCTCCCGATCACATGGTTGATCATACTCTAGGTTCCACATGCATGTTTTAGCTGAAGGAAGAATACCTTAAACCTGGGTAGTTGAAACCCGTGGAATGGGTACCATGCAATATGACTTCAAAGGGTCTTCATTTGCTCACCGAACCTCTCCAATCCTATCACTGCTGCGTTTATGCCCCTGTACACATGCTTGATTCTCTTTCGGAGACATAGCAATCCATAGGTTTTAAGATACTTACTAGTCAGGTACATTCTTAGGCATTTAATATGCGGTGTTGAGTCCATTTCGTTGAGCAAGGAGTAGCTCTTGTCTATTCCATATTTGGCTTAAGGAACTTTATCTGTGCTCATTTCAATCTCTGGTTTTATGCAGCACCCCAACTCACCTTTCCCCTTAAGCAAGCATAAGTTGGTTTTCTAAATTTGAGACCCTGTTCTGTTCTGTAATTCAGTTCCTGTGTAGCCAAGTTTACATTCCGTGTATTACTGATATCTTATGATGTTTCTTTTTCTGTGTGACTTATTTCAGTTAGAATCATCATACCTGAATCCACTCATTGTGCTGCTAAGGGCCTGATGACATAGATTTCATTGCTGAGAGATATTGTTTTGTAAGTAAATACCACAACTTCTTTATCCATTTTTCACTTTCTGCGATGTTGAACTTGTACTGTAAACGAGGTTCTTGTAAACAGAGGCGTCCCAAACTTTGGGGTGGCTGTGTCTTTTTGATTTTAATTTCCCTAAGCTATAGGACCATAAGTGGAAGTGCCCTAGGCTCTGTTGCTTTGTTTTTTAGATGTTTCAGGAAACACCATACACTTCTCCCGAGTGTCTGTTGGCAATTTACATCCCGCCCATCAGCATAACAAGGCTCCCAGTTCTCCATGGCCTGTCCTGCCTTTCTGGATTTTACACTTTTTTCAGATGGCCCTTTTGACCGGGGGGAAGTGAGACTACATTGTAGTGCAGATTTCCTTTGCAACCTTGCTTGGTTGGCCAAAAAGGGCGTATGCGTTTTTTCCTGAATATATTCAGGAAAAAACGCATACGCCCTTTTTGGCCAAGTGCATCATTGTGGACGTTCTGCCTCTTTTCCTATGCTTTCAATGCAATTCCAGTCTGCCTCCTGAAATCGGTTTCCTGCAATTCTGCCCCGCTTTCAAGTCCTCTTGGCAGCCTTACTTCAGTATATTTTTGGACGATAGCTGTCATTTATAACTCTGCAGGTTTGTGAATTACAGTGCCCCTGAGCTCCTTTCTTCAACTCGCTTTCTTTTGAGCTGGCCGCAACACCGCAGGATGGCTTCAGGCCCTAATCTGGTTCCGGCACGGCACGCTGAGCCTTTGGTTAATTCCTCTTCCTGGTGGGAAATGAGAGTTAAATTTGCCCGTCCAGACACCTCCAGCTAGTCTCTCATTGGTTCTCGCTATTCCTGTTCATCTTCCGCAGAAATTGCAAACTGGGCCAAACAGGAGGTTAAAGGGACTGACTCTCCAAGTCGGGAGGGTGTTAGTAAAGCGTCTGGAATGTTGCACCCGAGTACCAGGGTACGAAAACTGAGACATATTTGAACACGTCTCCCGATCACATGGTTGATCATACTCTAGGTTCCACATGCATGTTTTAGCTGAAGGAAGAATACCTTAAACCTGGGTAGTTGAAACCCGTGGAATGGGTACCATGCAATATGACTTCAAAGGGTCTTCATTTGCTCACCGAACCTCTCCAATCCTATCACTGCTGCGTTTATGCCCCTGTACACATGCTTGATTCTCTTTCGGAGACATAGCAATCCATAGGTTTTAAGATACTTACTAGTCAGGTACATTCTTAGGCATTTAATATGCGGTGTTGAGTCCATTTCGTTGAGCAAGGAGTAGCTCTTGTCTATTCCATATTTGGCTTAAGGAACTTTATCTGTGCTCATTTCAATCTCTGGTTTTATGCAGCACCCCAACTCACCTTTCCCCTTAAGCAAGCATAAGTTGGTTTTCTAAATTTGAGACCCTGTTCTGTTCTGTAATTCAGTTCCTGTGTAGCCAAGTTTACATTCCGTGTATTACTGATATCTTATGATGTTTCTTTTTCTGTGTGACTTATTTCAGTTAGAATCATCATACCTGAATCCACTCATTGTGCTGCTAAGGGCCTGATGACATAGATTTCATTGCTGAGTGATATTGCTTTGTAAGTAAATACCACAACTTCTTTATCCATTTTTCACTTTCTGCGATGTTGAACTTGTACTGTAAACGAGGTTCTTGTAAACAGAGGCGTCCCAATGTTTGGGGTGGCTGTGTCTTTTTGATTTTAATTTCCCTAAGCTATAGGACCATAAGTGGAAGTGCCCTAGGCTCTGTTGCTTTGTTTTTTAGATGTTTCAGGAAACACCATACACTTCTCCCGAGTGTCTGTTGGCAATTTACATCCCGCCCATCAGCATAACAAGGCTCCCAGTTCTCCATGGCCTGTCCTGCCTTTCTGGATTTTACACTTTTTTCAGATAGCCCTTTTGACCGGGGGGAAGTGAGACTTCATTGTAGTGCAGATTTCCTTTGCAAGCTTGCTTGGTTGGCCAAAAAGGGCGTATGCGTTTTTTCCTGAATATATTCAGGAAAAAACACATACGCCCTTTTTGGCCAAGTGCATCATTGTGGACGTTCTGCCTCTTTTCCTATGCTTTCAATGCAATTCCAGTCTGCCTCCTGAAATCGGTTTCCTGCAATTCTGCCCCGCTTTCAAGTCCTCTTGGCAGCCTTACTTCAGTATATTTTTGGACGATAGCTGTCATTTATAACTCTGCAGGTTTGTGAATTACAGTGCCCCTGAGCTCCTTTCTTCAACTCGCTTTCTTTTGAGCTGGCCGCAACACCGCAGGATGGCTTCAGGCCCTAATCTGGTTCCGGCACGGCACGCTGAGCCTTTGGTTAATTCCTCTTCCTGGTGGGAAATGAGAGTTAAATTTGCCCGTCCAGACACCTCCAGCTAGTCTCTCATTGGTTCTCGCTATTCCTGTTCATCTTCCGCAGAAATTGCAAACTGGGCCAAACAGGAGGTTAAAGGGACTGACTCTCCAAGTCGGGAGGGTGTTAGTAAAGCGTCTGGAATGTTGCACCCGAGTACCAGGGTACGAAAACTGAGACATATTTGAACACGTCTCCCGATCACATGGTTGATCATACTCTAGGTTCCACATGCATGTTTTAGCTGAAGGAAGAATACCTTAAACCTGGGTAGTTGAAACCCGTGGAATGGGTACCATGCAATATGACTTCAAAGGGTCTTCATTTGCTCACCGAACCTCTCCAATCCTATCACTGCTGCGTTTATGCCCCTGTACACATGCTTGATTCTCTTTCGGAGACATAGCAATCCATAGGTTTTAAGATACTTACTAGTCAGGTACATTCTTAGGCATTTAATATGCGGTGTTGAGTCCATTTCGTTGAGCAAGGAGTAGCTCTTGTCTATTCCATATTTGGCTTAAGGAACTTTATCTGTGCTCATTTCAATCTCTGGTTTTATGCAGCACCCCAACTCACCTTTCCCCTTAAGCAAGCATAAGTTGGTTTTCTAAATTTGAGACCCTGTTCTGTTCTGTAATTCAGTTCCTGTGTAGCCAAGTTTACATTCCGTGTATTACTGATATCTTATGATGTTTCTTTTTCTGTGTGACTTATTTCAGTTAGAATCATCATACCTGAATCCACTCATTGTGCTGCTAAGGGCCTGATGACATAGATTTCATTGCTGAGTGATATTGCTTTGTAAGTAAATACCACAACTTCTTTATCCATTTTTCACTTTCTGCGATGTTGAACTTGTACTGTAAACGAGGTTCTTGTAAACAGAGGCGTCCCAATGTTTGGGGTGGCTGTGTCTTTTTGATTTTAATTTCCCTAAGCTATAGGACCATAAGTGGAAGTGCCCTAGGCTCTGTTGCTTTGTTTTTTAGATGTTTCAGGAAACACCATACACTTCTCCCGAGTGTCTGTTGGCAATTTACATCCCGCCCATCAGCATAACAAGGCTCCCAGTTCTCCATGGCCTGTCCTGCCTTTCTGGATTTTACACTTTTTTCAGATAGCCCTTTTGACCGGGGGGAAGTGAGACTTCATTGTAGTGCAGATTTCCTTTGCAAGCTTGCTTGGTTGGCCAAAAAGGGCGTATGCGTTTTTTCCTGAATATATTCAGGAAAAAACACATACGCCCTTTTTGGCCAAGTGCATCATTGTGGACGTTCTGCCTCTTTTCCTATGCTTTCAATGCAATTCCAGTCTGCCTCCTGAAATCGGTTTCCTGCAATTCTGCCCCGCTTTCAAGTCCTCTTGGCAGCCTTACTTCAGTATATTTTTGGACGATAGCTGTCATTTATAACTCTGCAGGTTTGTGAATTACAGTGCCCCTGAGCTCCTTTCTTCAACTCGCTTTCTTTTGAGCTGGCCGCAACACCGCAGGATGGCTTCAGGCCCTAATCTGGTTCCGGCACGGCACGCTGAGCCTTTGGTTAATTCCTCTTCCTGGTGGGAAATGAGAGTTAAATTTGCCCGTCCAGACACCTCCAGCTAGTCTCTCATTGGTTCTCGCTATTCCTGTTCATCTTCCGCAGAAATTGCAAACTGGGCCAAACAGGAGGTTAAAGGGACTGACTCTCCAAGTCGGGAGGGTGTTAGTAAAGCGTCTGGAATGTTGCACCCGAGTACCAGGGTACGAAAACTGAGACATATTTGAACACGTCTCCCGATCACATGGTTGATCATACTCTAGGTTCCACATGCATGTTTTAGCTGAAGGAAGAATACCTTAAACCTGGGTAGTTGAAACCCGTGGAATGGGTACCATGCAATATGACTTCAAAGGGTCTTCATTTGCTCACCGAACCTCTCCAATCCTATCACTGCTGCGTTTATGCCCCTGTACACATGCTTGATTCTCTTTCGGAGACATAGCAATCCATAGGTTTTAAGATACTTACTAGTCAGGTACATTCTTAGGCATTTAATATGCGGTGTTGAGTCCATTTCGTTGAGCAAGGAGTAGCTCTTGTCTATTCCATATTTGGCTTAAGGAACTTTATCTGTGCTCATTTCAATCTCTGGTTTTATGCAGCACCCCAACTCACCTTTCCCCTTAAGCAAGCATAAGTTGGTTTTCTAAATTTGAGACCCTGTTCTGTTCTGTAATTCAGTTCCTGTGTAGCCAAGTTTACATTCCGTGTATTACTGATATCTTATGATGTTTCTTTTTCTGTGTGACTTATTTCAGTTAGAATCATCATACCTGAATCCACTCATTGTGCTGCTAAGGGCCTGATGACATAGATTTCATTGCTGAGAGATATTGCTTTGTAAGTAAATACCACAACTTCTTTATCCATTTTTCACTTTCTGCGATGTTGAACTTGTACTGTAAACGAGGTTCTTGTAAACAGAGGCGTCCCAAACTTTGGGGTGGCTGTGTCTTTTTGATTTTAATTTCCCTAAGCTATAGGACCATAAGTGGAAGTGCCCTAGGCTCTGTTGCTTTGTTTTTTAGATGTTTCAGGAAACACCATACACTTCTCCCGAGTGTCTGTTGGCAATTTACATCCCGCCCATCAGCATAACAAGGCTCCCAGTTCTCCATGGCCTGTCCTGCCTTTCTGGATTTTACACTTTTTTCAGATGGCCCTTTTGACCGGGGGAAGTGAGACTACATTGTAGTGCAGATTTCCTTTGCAACCTTGCTTGGTTGGCCAAAAAGGGCGTATGCGTTTTTTCCTGAATATATTCAGGAAAAAACGCATACGCCCTTTTTGGCCAAGTGCATCATTGTGGACGTTCTGCCTCTTTTCCTATGCTTTCAATGCAATTCCAGTCTACCTCCTGAAATCGGTTTCCTGCAATTCTGCCCCGCTTTCAAGTCCTCTTGGCAGCCTTACTTCAGTATATTTTTGGACGATAGCTGTCATTTATAACTCTGCAGGTTTGTGAATTACAGTGCCCCTGAGCTCCTTTCTTCAACTCGCTTTCTTTTGAGCTGGCCGCAACACCGCAGGATGGCTTCAGGCCCTAATCTGGTTCCGGCACGGCACACTGAGCCTTTGGTTAATTCCTCTTCCTGGTGGGAAATGAGAGTTAAATTTGCCCGTCCAGACACCTCCAGCTAGTCTCTCATTGGTTCTCGCTATTCCTGTTCATCTTCCGCAGAAATTGCAAACTGGGCCAAACAGGAGGTTAAAGGGACTGACTCTCCAAGTCGGGAGGGTGTTAGTAAAGCGTCTGGAATGTTGCACCCGAGTACCAGGGTACGAAAACTGAGACATATTTGAACACGTCTCCCGATCACATGGTTGATCATACTCTAGGTTCCACATGCATGTTTTAGCTGAAGGAAGAATACCTTAAACCTGGGTAGTTGAAACCCGTGGAATGGGTACCATGCAATATGACTTCAAAGGGTCTTCATTTGCTCACCGAACCTCTCCAATCCTATCACTGCTGCGTTTATGCCCCTGTACACATGCTTGATTCTCTTTCGGAGACATAGCAATCCATAGGTTTTAAGATACTTACTAGTCAGGTACATTCTTAGGCATTTAATATGCGGTGTTGAGTCCATTTCGTTGAGCAAGGAGTAGCTCTTGTCTATTCCATATTTGGCTTAAGGAACTTTATCTGTGCTCATTTCAATCTCTGGTTTTATGCAGCACCCCAACTCACCTTTCCCCTTAAGCAAGCATAAGTTGGTTTTCTAAATTTGAGACCCTGTTCTGTTCTGTAATTCAGTTCCTGTGTAGCCAAGTTTACATTCCGTGTATTACTGATATCTTATGATGTTTCTTTTTCTGTGTGACTTATTTCAGTTAGAATCATCATACCTGAATCCACTCATTGTGCTGCTAAGGGCCTGATGACATAGATTTCATTGCTGAGTGATATTGCTTTGTAAGTAAATACCACAACTTCTTTATCCATTTTTCACTTTCTGCGATGTTGAACTTGTACTGTAAACGAGGTTCTTGTAAACAGAGGCGTCCCAAACTTTGGGGTGGCTGTGTCTTTTTGATTTTAATTTCCCTAAGCTATAGGACCATAAGTGGAAGTGCCCTAGGCTCTGTTGCTTTGTTTTTTAGATGTTTCAGGAAACACCATACACTTCTCCCGAGTGTCTGTTGGCAATTTACATCCCGCCCATCAGCATAACAAGGCTCCCAGTTCTCCATGGCCTGTCCTGCCTTTCTGGATTTTACACTTTTTTCAGATGGCCCTTTTGACCGGGGGGAAGTGAGACTTCATTGTAGTGCAGATTTCCTTTGCAAGCTTGCTTGGTTGGCCAAAAAGGGCGTATGCGTTTTTTCCTGAATATATTCAGGAAAAAACGCATACGCCCTTTTTGGCCAAGTGCATCATTGTGGACGTTCTGCCTCTTTTCCTATGCTTTCAATGCAATTCCAGTCTGCCTCCTGAAATCGGTTTCCTGCAATTCTGTCCCGCTTTCAAGTCCTCTTGGCAGCCTTACTTCAGTATATTTTTGGACGATAGCTGTCATTTATAACTCTGCAGGTTTGTGAATTACAGTGCCCCTGAGCTCCTTTCTTCAACTCGCTTTCTTTTGAGCTGGCCGCAACACCGCAGGATGGCTTCAGGCCCTAATCTGGTTCCGGCACGGCACGCTGAGCCTTTGGTTAATTCCTCTTCCTGGTGGGAAATGAGAGTTAAATTTGCCCGTCCAGACACCTCCAGCTAGTCTCTCATTGGTTCTCGCTATTCCTGTTCATCTTCCGCAGAAATTGCAAACTGGGCCAAACAGGAGGTTAAAGGGACTGACTCTCCAAGTCGGGAGGGTGTTAGTAAAGCGTCTGGAATGTTGCACCCGAGTACCAGGGTACGAAAACTGAGACATATTTGAACACGTCTCCCGATCACATGGTTGATCATACTCTAGGTTCCACATGCATGTTTTAGCTGAAGGAAGAATACCTTAAACCTGGGTAGTTGAAACCCGTGGAATGGGTACCATGCAATATGACTTCAAAGGGTCTTCATTTGCTCACCGAACCTCTCCAATCCTATCACTGCTGCGTTTATGCCCCTGTACACATGCTTGATTCTCTTTCGGAGACATAGCAATCCATAGGTTTTAAGATACTTACTAGTCAGGTACATTCTTAGGCATTTAATATGCGGTGTTGAGTCCATTTCGTTGAGCAAGGAGTAGCTCTTGTCTATTCCATATTTGGCTTAAGGAACTTTATCTGTGCTCATTTCAATCTCTGGTTTTATGCAGCACCCCAACTCACCTTTCCCCTTAAGCAAGCATAAGTTGGTTTTCTAAATTTGAGACCCTGTTCTGTTCTGTAATTCAGTTCCTGTGTAGCCAAGTTTACATTCCGTGTATTACTGATATCTTATGATGTTTCTTTTTCTGTGTGACTTATTTCAGTTAGAATCATCATACCTGAATCCACTCATTGTGCTGCTAAGGGCCTGATGACATAGATTTCATTGCTGAGAGATATTGCTTTGTAAGTAAATACCACAACTTCTTTATCCATTTTTCACTTTCTGCGATGTTGAACTTGTACTGTAAACGAGGTTCTTGTAAACAGAGGCGTCCCAAACTTTGGGGTGGCTGTGTCTTTTTGATTTTAATTTCCCTAAGCTATAGGACCATAAGTGGAAGTGCCCTAGGCTCTGTTGCTTTGTTTTTTAGATGTTTCAGGAAACACCATACACTTCTCCCGAGTGTCTGTTGGCAATTTACATCCCGCCCATCAGCATAACAAGGCTCCCAGTTCTCCATGGCCTGTCCTGCCTTTCTGGATTTTACACTTTTTTCAGATAGCCCTTTTGACCGGGGGGAAGTGAGACTTCATTGTAGTGCAGATTTCCTTTGCAAGCTTGCTTGGTTGGCCAAAAAGGGCGTATGCGTTTTTTCCTGAATATATTCAGGAAAAAACACATACGCCCTTTTTGGCCAAGTGCATCATTGTGGACGTTCTGCCTCTTTTCCTATGCTTTCAATGCAATTCCAGTCTGCCTCCTGAAATCGGTTTCCTGCAATTCTGCCCCGCTTTCAAGTCCTCTTGGCAGCCTTACTTCAGTATATTTTTGGACGATAGCTGTCATTTATAACTCTGCAGGTTTGTGAATTACAGTGCCCCTGAGCTCCTTTCTTCAACTCGCTTTCTTTTGAGCTGGCCGCAACACCGCAGGATGGCTTCAGGCCCTAATCTGGTTCCGGCACGGCACGCTGAGCCTTTGGTTAATTCCTCTTCCTGGTGGGAAATGAGAGTTAAATTTGCCCGTCCAGACACCTCCAGCTAGTCTCTCATTGGTTCTCGCTATTCCTGTTCATCTTCCGCAGAAATTGCAAACTGGGCCAAACAGGAGGTTAAAGGGACTGACTCTCCAAGTCGGGAGGGTGTTAGTAAAGCGTCTGGAATGTTGCACCCGAGTACCAGGGTACGAAAACTGAGACATATTTGAACACGTCTCCCGATCACATGGTTGATCATACTCTAGGTTCCACATGCATGTTTTAGCTGAAGGAAGAATACCTTAAACCTGGGTAGTTGAAACCCGTGGAATGGGTACCATGCAATATGACTTCAAAGGGTCTTCATTTGCTCACCGAACCTCTCCAATCCTATCACTGCTGCGTTTATGCCCCTGTACACATGCTTGATTCTCTTTCGGAGACATAGCAATCCATAGGTTTTAAGATACTTACTAGTCAGGTACATTCTTAGGCATTTAATATGCGGTGTTGAGTCCATTTCGTTGAGCAAGGAGTAGCTCTTGTCTATTCCATATTTGGCTTAAGGAACTTTATCTGTGCTCATTTCAATCTCTGGTTTTATGCAGCACCCCAACTCACCTTTCCCCTTAAGCAAGCATAAGTTGGTTTTCTAAATTTGAGACCCTGTTCTGTTCTGTAATTCAGTTCCTGTGTAGCCAAGTTTACATTCCGTGTATTACTGATATCTTATGATGTTTCTTTTTCTGTGTGACTTATTTCAGTTAGAATCATCATACCTGAATCCACTCATTGTGCTGCTAAGGGCCTGATGACATAGATTTCATTGCTGAGTGATATTGCTTTGTAAGTAAATACCACAACTTCTTTATCCATTTTTCACTTTCTGCGATGTTGAACTTGTACTGTAAACGAGGTTCTTGTAAACAGAGGCGTCCCAAACTTTGGGGTGGCTGTGTCTTTTTGATTTTAATTTCCCTAAGCTATAGGACCATAAGTGGAAGTGCCCTAGGCTCTGTTGCTTTGTTTTTTAGATGTTTCAGGAAACACCATACACTTCTCCCGAGTGTCTGTTGGCAATTTACATCCCGCCCATCAGCATAACAAGGCTCCCAGTTCTCCATGGCCTGTCCTGCCTTTCTGGATTTTACACTTTTTTCAGATGGCCCTTTTGACCGGGGGGAAGTGAGACTTCATTGTAGTGCAGATTTCCTTTGCAAGCTTGCTTGGTTGGCCAAAAAGGGCGTATGCGTTTTTTCCTGAATATATTCAGGAAAAAACGCATACGCCCTTTTTGGCCAAGTGCATCATTGTGGACGTTCTGCCTCTTTTCCTATGCTTTCAATGCAATTCCAGTCTGCCTCCTGAAATCGGTTTCCTGCAATTCTGCCCCGCTTTCAAGTCCTCTTGGCAGCCTTACTTCAGTATATTTTTGGACGATAGCTGTCATTTATAACTCTGCAGGTTTGTGAATTACAGTGCCCCTGAGCTCCTTTCTTCAACTCGCTTTCTTTTGAGCTGGCCGCAACACCGCAGGATGGCTTCAGGCCCTAATCTGGTTCCGGCACGGCACGCTGAGCCTTTGGTTAATTCCTCTTCCTGGTGGGAAATGAGAGTTAAATTTGCCCGTCCAGACACCTCCAGCTAGTCTCTCATTGGTTCTCGCTATTCCTGTTCATCTTCCGCAGAAATTGCAAACTGGGCCAAACAGGAGGTTAAAGGGACTGACTCTCCAAGTCGGGAGGGTATTAGTAAAGCGTCTGGAATGTTGCACCCGAGTACCAGGGTACGAAAACTGAGACATATTTGAACACGTCTCCCGATCACATGGTTGATCATACTCTAGGTTCCACATGCATGTTTTAGCTGAAGGAAGAATACCTTAAACCTGGGTAGTTGAAACCCGTGGAATGGGTACCATGCAATATGACTTCAAAGGGTCTTCATTTGCTCACCGAACCTCTCCAATCCTATCACTGCTGCGTTTATGCCCCTGTACACATGCTTGATTCTCTTTCGGAGACATAGCAATCCATAGGTTTTAAGATACTTACTAGTCATGTACATTCTTAGGCATTTAATATGCGGTGTTGAGTCCATTTCGTTGAGCAAGGAGTAGCTCTTGTCTATTCCATATTTGGCTTAAGGAACTTTATCTGTGCTCATTTCAATCTCTGGTTTTATGCAGCACCCCAACTCACCTTTCCCCTTAAGCAAGCATAAGTTGGTTTTCTAAATTTGAGACCCTGTTCTGTTCTGTAATTCAGTTCCTGTGTAGCCAAGTTTACATTCCGTGTATTACTGATATCTTATGATGTTTCTTTTTCTGTGTGACTTATTTCAGTTAGAATCATCATACCTGAATCCACTCATTGTGCTGCTAAGGGCCTGATGACATAGATTTCATTGCTGAGAGATATTGTTTTGTAAGTAAATACCACAACTTCTTTATCCATTTTTCACTTTCTGCGATGTTGAACTTGTACTGTAAACGAGGTTCTTGTAAACAGAGGCGTCCCAAACTTTGGGGTGGCTGTGTCTTTTTGATTTTAATTTCCCTAAGCTATAGGACCATAAGTGGAAGTGCCCTAGGCTCTGTTGCTTTGTTTTTTAGATGTTTCAGGAAACACCATACACTTCTCCCGAGTGTCTGTTGGCAATTTACATCCCGCCCATCAGCATAACAAGGCTCCCAGTTCTCCATGGCCTGTCCTGCCTTTCTGGATTTTACACTTTTTTCAGATGGCCCTTTTGACCGGGGGGAAGTGAGACTACATTGTAGTGCAGATTTCCTTTGCAACCTTGCTTGGTTGGCCAAAAAGGGCGTATGCGTTTTTTCCTGAATATATTCAGGAAAAAACGCATACGCCCTTTTTGGCCAAGTGCATCATTGTGGACGTTCTGCCTCTTTTCCTATGCTTTCAATGCAATTCCAGTCTGCCTCCTGAAATCGGTTTCCTGCAATTCTGCCCCGCTTTCAAGTCCTCTTGGCAGCCTTACTTCAGTATATTTTTGGACGATAGCTGTCATTTATAACTCTGCAGGTTTGTGAATTACAGTGCCCCTGAGCTCCTTTCTTCAACTCGCTTTCTTTTGAGCTGGCCGCAACACCGCAGGATGGCTTCAGGCCCTAATCTGGTTCCGGCACGGCACGCTGAGCCTTTGGTTAATTCCTCTTCCTGGTGGGAAATGAGAGTTAAATTTGCCCGTCCAGACACCTCCAGCTAGTCTCTCATTGGTTCTCGCTATTCCTGTTCATCTTCCGCAGAAATTGCAAACTGGGCCAAACAGGAGGTTAAAGGGACTGACTCTCCAAGTCGGGAGGGTGTTAGTAAAGCGTCTGGAATGTTGCACCCGAGTACCAGGGTACGAAAACTGAGACATATTTGAACACGTCTCCCGATCACATGGTTGATCATACTCTAGGTTCCACATGCATGTTTTAGCTGAAGGAAGAATACCTTAAACCTGGGTAGTTGAAACCCGTGGAATGGGTACCATGCAATATGACTTCAAAGGGTCTTCATTTGCTCACCGAACCTCTCCAATCCTATCACTGCTGCGTTTATGCCCCTGTACACATGCTTGATTCTCTTTCGGAGACATAGCAATCCATAGGTTTTAAGATACTTACTAGTCAGGTACATTCTTAGGCATTTAATATGCGGTGTTGAGTCCATTTCGTTGAGCAAGGAGTAGCTCTTGTCTATTCCATATTTGGCTTAAGGAACTTTATCTGTGCTCATTTCAATCTCTGGTTTTATGCAGCACCCCAACTCACCTTTCCCCTTAAGCAAGCATAAGTTGGTTTTCTAAATTTGAGACCCTGTTCTGTTCTGTAATTCAGTTCCTGTGTAGCCAAGTTTACATTCCGTGTATTACTGATATCTTATGATGTTTCTTTTTCTGTGTGACTTATTTCAGTTAGAATCATCATACCTGAATCCACTCATTGTGCTGCTAAGGGCCTGATGACATAGATTTCATTGCTGAGTGATATTGCTTTGTAAGTAAATACCACAACTTCTTTATCCATTTTTCACTTTCTGCGATGTTGAACTTGTACTGTAAACGAGGTTCTTGTAAACAGAGGCGTCCCAATGTTTGGGGTGGCTGTGTCTTTTTGATTTTAATTTCCCTAAGCTATAGGACCATAAGTGGAAGTGCCCTAGGCTCTGTTGCTTTGTTTTTTAGATGTTTCAGGAAACACCATACACTTCTCCCGAGTGTCTGTTGGCAATTTACATCCCGCCCATCAGCATAACAAGGCTCCCAGTTCTCCATGGCCTGTCCTGCCTTTCTGGATTTTACACTTTTTTCAGATGGCCCTTTTGACCGGGGGGAAGTGAGACTTCATTGTAGTGCAGATTTCCTTTGCAAGCTTGCTTGGTTGGCCAAAAAGGGCGTATGCGTTTTTTCCTGAATATATTCAGGAAAAAATGCATACGCCCTTTTTGGCCAAGTGCATCATTGTGGACGTTCTGCCTCTTTTCCTATGCTTTCAATGCAATTCCAGTCTACCTCCTGAAATCGGTTTCCTGCAATTCTGCCCCGCTTTCAAGTCCTCTTGGCAGCCTTAGTTCAGTATATTTTTGGACGATAGCTGTCATTTATAACTCTGCAGGTTTGTGAATTACAGTGCCCCTGAGCTCTTTTCTTCAACTCGCTTTCTTTTGAGCTGGCCGCAACACCGCAGGATGGCTTCAGGCCCTAATCTGGTTCCGGCAGGGCACGCTGAGCCTTTGGTTAATTCCTCTTCCTGGTGGGAAATGAGAGTTAAATTTGCCCGTCCAGACACCTCCAGCTAGTCTCTCATTGGTTCTCGCTATTCCTGTTCATCTTCCGCAGAAATTGCAAACTGGGCCAAACAGGAGGTTAAAGGGACTGACTCTCCAAGTCGGGAGGGTGTTAGTAAAGCGTCTGGAATGTTGCACCCGAGTACCAGGGTACGAAAACTGAGACATATTTGAACACGTCTCCCGATCACATGGTTGATCATACTCTAGGTTCCACATGCATGTTTTAGCTGAAGGAAGAATACCTTAAACCTGGGTAGTTGAAACCCGTGGAATGGGTACCATGCAATATGACTTCAAAGGGTCTTCATTTGCTCACCGAACCTCTCCAATCCTATCACTGCTGCGTTTATGCCCCTGTACACATGCTTGATTCTCTTTCGGAGACATAGCAATCCATAGGTTTTAAGATACTTACTAGTCAGGTACATTCTTAGGCATTTAATATGCGGTGTTGAGTCCATTTCGTTGAGCAAGGAGTAGCTCTTGTCTATTCCATATTTGGCTTAAGGAACTTTATCTGTGCTCATTTCAATCTCTGGTTTTATGCAGCACCCCAACTCACCTTTACCCTTAAGCAAGCATAAGTTGGTTTTCTAAATTTGAGACCCTGTTCTGTTCTGTAATTCAGTTCCTGTGTAGCCAAGTTTACATTCCGTGTATTACTGATATCTTATGATGTTTCTTTTTCTGTGTGACTTATTTCAGTTAGAATCATCATACCTGAATCCACTCATTGTGCTGCTAAGGGCCTGATGACATAGATTTCATTGCTGAGTGATATTGCTTTGTAAGTAAATACCACAACTTCTTTATCCATTTTTCACTTTCTGCGATGTTGAACTTGTACTGTAAACGAGGTTCTTGTAAACAGAGGCGTCCCAATGTTTGGGGTGGCTGTGTCTTTTTGATTTTAATTTCCCTAAGCTATAGGACCATAAGTGGAAGTGCCCTAGGCTCTGTTGCTTTGTTTTTTAGATGTTTCAGGAAACACCA
This sequence comes from Pseudorca crassidens, assembly GCF_039906515.1. NCBI lineage: Eukaryota > Metazoa > Chordata > Mammalia > Artiodactyla > Delphinidae > Pseudorca > Pseudorca crassidens. The sequence continues at coordinate 35,451 of NW_027136134.1, forward strand.
TACACTTCTCCCGAGTGTCTGTTGGCAATTTTCATCCCGCCCATCAGCATAACAAGGCTCCCAGTTCTCCATGGCCTGTCCTGCCTTTCTGGATTTTACACTTTTTTCAGATAGCCCTTTTGACCGGGGGGAAGTGAGACTTCATTGTAGTGCAGATTTCCTTTGCAAGCTTGCTTGGTTGGCCAAAAAGGGCGTATGCGTTTTTTCCTGAATATATTCAGGAAAAAACGCATACGCCCTTTTTGGCCAAGTGCATCATTGTGGACGTTCTGCCTCTTTTCCTATGCTTTCAATGCAATTCCAGTCTACCTCCTGAAATCGGTTTCCTGCAATTCTGCCCCGCTTTCAAGTCCTCTTGGCAGCCTTACTTCAGTATATTTTTGGACGATAGCTGTCATTTATAACTCTGCAGGTTTGTGAATTACAGTGCCCCTGAGCTCCTTTCTTCAACTCGCTTTCTTTTGAGCTGGCCGCAACACCGCAGGATGGCTTCAGGCCCTAATCTGGTTCCGGCACGGCACGCTGAGCCTTTGGTTAATTCCTCTTCCTGGTGGGAAATGAGAGTTAAATTTGCCCGTCCAGACACCTCCAGCTAGTCTCTCATTGGTTCTCGCTATTCCTGTTCATCTTCCGCAGAAATTGCAAACTGGGCCAAACAGGAGGTTAAAGGGACTGACTCTCCAAGTCGGGAGGGTGTTAGTAAAGCGTCTGGAATGTTGCACCCGAGTACCAGGGTACGAAAACTGAGACATATTTGAACACGTCTCCCGATCACATGGTTGATCATACTCTAGGTTCCACATGCATGTTTTAGCTGAAGGAAGAATACCTTAAACCTGGGTAGTTGAAACCCGTGGAATGGGTACCATGCAATATGACTTCAAAGGGTCTTCATTTGCTCACCGAACCTCTCCAATCCTATCACTGCTGCGTTTATGCCCCTGTACACATGCTTGATGCTCTTTCGGAGACATAGCAATCCATAGGTTTTAAGATACTTACTAGTCAGGTACATTCTTAGGCATTTAATATGCGGTGTTGAGTCCATTTCGTTGAGCAAGGAGTAGCTCTTGTCTATTCCATATTTGGCTTAAGGAACTTTATCTGTGCTCATTTCAATCTCTGGTTTTATGCAGCACCCCAACTCACCTTTCCCCTTAAGCAAGCATAAGTTGGTTTTCTAAATTTGAGACCCTGTTCTGTTCTGTAATTCAGTTCCTGTGTAGCCAAGTTTACATTCCGTGTATTACTGATATCTTATGATGTTTCTTTTTCTGTGTGACTTATTTCAGTTAGAATCATCATACCTGAATCCACTCATTGTGCTGCTAAGGGCCTGATGACATAGATTTCATTGCTGAGTGATATTGCTTTGTAAGTAAATACCACAACTTCTTTATCCATTTTTCACTTTCTGCGATGTTGAACTTGTACTGTAAACGAGGTTCTTGTAAACAGAGGCGTCCCAAACTTTGGGGTGGCTGTGTCTTTTTGATTTTAATTTCCCTAAGCTATAGGACCATAAGTGGAAGTGCCCTAGGCTCTGTTGCTTTGTTTTTTAGATGTTTCAGGAAACACCATACACTTCTCCCAAGTGTCTGTTGGCAATTTACATCCCGCCCATCAGCATAACAAGGCTCCCAGTTCTCCATGGCCTGTCCTGCCTTTCTGGATTTTACACTTTTTTCAGATGGCCCTTTTGACCGGGGGGAAGTGAGACTTCATTGTAGTGCAGATTTCCTTTGCAAGCTTGCTTGGTTGGCCAAAAAGGGCGTATGCGTTTTTTCCTGAATATATTCAGGAAAAAACGCATACGCCCTTTTTGGCCAAGTGCATCATTGTGGACGTTCTGCCTCTTTTCCTATGCTTTCAATGCAATTCCAGTCTACCTCCTGAAATCGGTTTCCTGCAATTCTGCCCCGCTTTCAAGTCCTCTTGGCAGCCTTACTTCAGTATATTTTTGGACGATAGCTGTCATTTATAACTCTGCAGGTTTGTGAATTACAGTGCCCCTGAGCTCCTTTCTTCAACTCGCTTTCTTTTGAGCTGGCCGCAACACCGCAGGATGGCTTCAGGCCCTAATCTGGTTCCGGCACGGCACGCTGAGCCTTTGGTTAATTCCTCTTCCTGGTGGGAAATGAGAGTTAAATTTGCCCGTCCAGACACCTCCAGCTAGTCTCTCATTGGTTCTCGCTATTCCTGTTCATCTTCCGCAGAAATTGCAAACTGGGCCAAACAGGAGGTTAAAGGGACTGACTCTCCAAGTCGGGAGGGTGTTAGTAAAGCGTCTGGAATGTTGCACCCGAGTACCAGGGTACGAAAACTGAGACATATTTGAACAAGTCTCCCGATCACATGGTTGATCATACTCTAGGTTCCACATGCATGTTTTAGCTGAAGGAAGAATACCTTAAACCTGGGTAGTTGAAACCCGTGGAATGGGTACCACGCAATATGACTTCAAAGGGTCTTCATTTGCTCACCGAACCTCTCCAATCCTATCACTGCTGCGTTTATGCCCCTGTACACATGCTTGATTCTCTTTCGGAGACATAGCAATCCATAGGTTTTAAGATACTTACTAGTCAGGTACATTCTTAGGCATTTAATATGCGGTGTTGAGTCCATTTCGTTGAGCAAGGAGTAGCTCTTGTCTATTCCATATTTGGCTTAAGGAACTTTATCTGTGCTCATTTCAATCTCTGGTTTTATGCAGCACCCCAACTCACCTTTCCCCTTAAGCAAGCATAAGTTGGTTTTCTAAATTTGAGACCCTGTTCTGTTCTGTAATTCAGTTCCTGTGTAGCCAAGTTTACATTCCGTGTATTACTGATATCTTATGATGTTTCTTTTTCTGTGTGACTTATTTCAGTTAGAATCATCATACCTGAATCCACTCATTGTGCTGCTAAGGGCCTGATGACATAGATTTCATTGCTGAGTGATATTGCTTTGTAAGTAAATACCACAACTTCTTTATCCATTTTTCACTTTCTGCAATGTTGAACTTGTACGGTAAACGAGGTTCTTGTAAACAGAGGCGTCCCAAACTTTGGGGTGGCTGTGTCTTTTTGATTTTAATTTCCCTAAGCTATAGGACCATAAGTGGAAGTGCCCTAGGCTCTGTTGCTTTGTTTTTTAGATGTTTCAGGAAACACCATACACTTCTCCCGAGTGTCTGTTGGCAATTTACATCCCGCCCATCAGCATAACAAGGCTCCCAGTTCTCCATGGCCTGTCCTGCCTTTCTGGATTTTACACTTTTTTCAGATGGCCCTTTTGACCGGGGGGAAGTGAGACTTCATTGTAGTGCAGATTTCCTTTGCAAGCTTGCTTGGTTGGCCAAAAAGGGCGTATGCGTTTTTTCCTGAATATATTCAGGAAAAAACGCATACGCCCTTTTTGGCCAAGTGCATCATTGTGGACGTTCTGCCTCTTTTCCTATGCTTTCAATGCAATTCCAGTCTGCCTCCTGAAATCGGTTTCCTGCAATTCTGCCCCGCTTTCAAGTCCTCTTGGCAGCCTTACTTCAGTATATTTTTGGACGATAGCTGTCATTTATAACTCTGCAGGTTTGTGAATTACAGTGCCCCTGAGCTCCTTTCTTCAACTCGCTTTCTTTTGAGCTGGCCGCAACACCGCAGGATGGCTTCAGGCCCTAATCTGGTTCCGGCACGGCACGCTGAGCCTTTGGTTAATTCCTCTTCCTGGTGGGAAATGAGAGTTAAATTTGCCCGTCCAGACACCTCCAGCTAGTCTCTCATTGGTTCTCGCTATTCCTGTTCATCTTCCGCAGAAATTGCAAACTGGGCCAAACAGGAGGTTAAAGGGACTGACTCTCCAAGTCGGGAGGGTGTTAGTAAAGCGTCTGGAATGTTGCACCCGAGTACCAGGGTACAAAAACTGAGACATATTTGAACACGTCTCCCGATCACATGGTTGATCATACTCTAGGTTCCACATGCATGTTTTAGCTGAAGGAAGAATACCTTAAACCTGGGTAGTTTAAACCCGTGGAATGGGTACCATGCAATATGACTTCAAAGGGTCTTCATTTGCTCACCGAACCTCTCCAATCCTATCACTGCTGCGTTTATGCCCCTGTACACATGCTTGATTCTCTTTCGGAGACATAGCAATCCATAGGTTTTAAGATACTTACTAGTCAGGTACATTCTTAGGCATTTAATATGCGGTGTTGAGTCCATTTCGTTGAGCAAGGAGTAGCTCTTGTCTATTCCATATTTGGCTTAAGGAACTTTATCTGTGCTCATTTCAATCTCTGGTTTTATGCAGCACCCCAACTCACCTTTCCCCTTAAGCAAGCATAAGTTGGTTTTCTAAATTTGAGACCCTGTTCTGTTCTGTAATTCAGTTCCTGTGTAGCCAAGTTTACATTCCGTGTATTACTGATATCTTATGATGTTTCTTTTTCTGTGTGACTTATTTCAGTTAGAATCATCATACCTGAATCCACTCATTGTGCTGCTAAGGGCCTGATGACATAGATTTCATTGCTGAGTGATATTGCTTTGTAAGTAAATACCACAACTTCTTTATCCATTTTTCACTTTCTGCGATGTTGAACTTGTACTGTAAACGAGGTTCTTGTAAACAGAGGCGTCCCAAACTTTGGGGTGGCTGTGTCTTTTTGATTTTAATTTCCCTAAGCTATAGGACCATAAGTGGAAGTGCCCTAGGCTCTGTTGCTTTGTTTTTTAGATGTTTCAGGAAACACCATACACTTCTCCCGAGTGTCTGTTGGCAATTTACATCCCGCCCATCAGCATAACAAGGCTCCCAGTTCTCCATGGCCTGTCCTGCCTTTCTGGATTTTACACTTTTTTCAGATGGCCCTTTTGACCGGGGGGAAGTGAGACTTCATTGTAGTGCAGATTTCCTTTGCAAGCTTGCTTGGTTGGCCAAAAAGGGCGTGTGCGTTTTTTCCTGAATATATTCAGGAAAAAACGCATACGCCCTTTTTGGCCAAGTGCATCATTGTGGACGTTCTGCCTCTTTTCCTATGCTTTCAATGCAATTCCAGTCTACCTCCTGAAATCGGTTTCCTGCAATTCTGCCCCGCTTTCAAGTCCTCTTGGCAGCCTTACTTCAGTATATTTTTGGACGATAGCTGTCATTTATAACTCTGCAGGTTTGTGAATTACAGTGCCCCTGAGCTCCTTTCTTCAACTCGCTTTCTTTTGAGCTGGCCGCAACACCGCAGGATGGCTTCAGGCCCTAATCTGGTTCCGGCACGGCACGCTGAGCCTTTGGTTAATTCCTCTTCCTGGTGGGAAATGAGAGTTAAATTTGCCCGTCCAGACACCTCCAGCTAGTCTCTCATTGGTTCTCGCTATTCCTGTTCATCTTCCGCAGAAATTGCAAACTGGGCCAAACAGGAGGTTAAAGGGACTGACTCTCCAAGTCGGGAGGGTGTTAGTAAAGCGTCTGGAATGTTGCACCCGAGTACCAGGGTACGAAAACTGAGACATATTTGAACACGTCTCCCGATCACATGGTTGATCATACTCTAGGTTCCACATGCATGTTTTAGCTGAAGGAAGAATACCTTAAACCTGGGTAGTTGAAACCCGTGGAATGGGTACCATGCAATATGACTTCAAAGGGTCTTCATTTGCTCACCGAACCTCTCCAATCCTATCACTGCTGCGTTTATGCCCCTGTACACATGCTTGATTCTCTTTCGGAGACATAGCAATCCATAGGTTTTAAGATACTTACTAGTCAGGTACATTCTTAGGCATTTAATATGCGGTGTTGAGTCCATTTCGTTGAGCAAGGAGTAGCTCTTGTCTATTCCATATTTGGCTTAAGGAACTTTATCTGTGCTCATTTCAATCTCTGGTTTTATGCAGCACCCCAACTCACCTTTCCCCTTAAGCAAGCATAAGTTGGTTTTCTAAATTTGAGACCCTGTTCTGTTCTGTAATTCAGTTCCTGTGTAGCCAAGTTTACATTCCGTGTATTACTGATATCTTATGATGTTTCTTTTTCTGTGTGACTTATTTCAGTTAGAATCATCATACCTGAATCCACTCATTGTGCTGCTAAGGGCCTGATGACATAGATTTCATTGCTGAGTGATATTGCTTTGTAAGTAAATACCACAACTTCTTTATCCATTTTTCACTTTCTGCGATGTTGAACTTGTACTGTAAATGAGGTTCTTGTAAACAGAGGCGTCCCAAACTTTGGGGTGGCTGTGTCTTTTTGATTTTAATTTCCCTAAGCTATAGGACCATAAGTGGAAGTGCCCTAGGCTCTGTTGCTTTGTTTTTTAGATGTTTCAGGAAACACCATACACTTCTCCCGAGTGTCTGTTGGCAATTTACATCCCGCCCATCAGCATAACAAGGCTCCCAGTTCTCCATGGCCTGTCCTGCCTTTCTGGATTTTACACTTTTTTCAGATGGCCCTTTTGACCGGGGGGAAGTGAGACTTCATTGTAGTGCAGATTTCCTTTGCAAGCTTGCTTGGTTGGCCAAAAAGGGCGTATGCGTTTTTTCCTGAATATATTCAGGAAAAAACGCATACGCCCTTTTTGGCCAAGTGCATCATTGTGGACGTTCTGCCTCTTTTCCTATGCTTTCAATGCAATTCCAGTCTGCCTCCTGAAATCGGTTTCCTGCAATTCTGCCCCGCTTTCAAGTCCTCTTGGCAGCCTTACTTCAGTATATTTTTGGACGATAGCTGTCATTTATAACTCTGCAGGTTTGTGAATTACAGTGCCCCTGAGCTCCTTTCTTCAACTCGCTTTCTTTTGAGCTGGCCGCAACACCGCAGGATGGCTTCAGGCCCTAATCTGGTTCCGGCACGGCACGCTGAGCCTTTGGTTAATTCCTCTTCCTGGTGGGAAATGAGAGTTAAATTTGCCCATCCAGACACCTCCAGCTAGTCTCTCATTGGTTCTCGCTATTCCTGTTCATCTTCCGCAGAAATTGCAAACTGGGCCAAACAGGAGGTTAAAGGGACTGACTCTCCAAGTCGGGAGGGTGTTAGTAAAGCGTCTGGAATGTTGCACCCGAGTACCAGGGTACGAAAACTGAGACATATTTGAACACGTCTCCCGATCACATGGTTGATCATACTCTAGGTTCCACATGCATGTTTTAGCTGAAGGAAGAATACCTTAAACCTGGGTAGTTGAAACCCGTGGAATGGGTACCATGCAATATGACTTCAAAGGGTCTTCATTTGCTCACCGAACCTCTCCAATCCTATCACTGCTGCGTTTATGCCCCTGTACACATGCTTGATTCTCTTTCGGAGACATAGCAATCCATAGGTTTTAAGATACTTACTAGTCAGGTACATTCTTAGGCATTTAATATGCGGTGTTGAGTCCATTTCATTGAGCAAGGAGTAGCTCTTGTCTATTCCATATTTGGCTTAAGGAACTTTATCTGTGCTCATTTCAATCTCTGGTTTTATGCAGCACCCCAACTCACCTTTCCCCTTAAGCAAGCATAAGTTGGTTTTCTAAATTTGAGACCCTGTTCTGTTCTGTAATTCAGTTCCTGTGTAGCCAAGTTTACATTCCGTGTATTACTGATATCTTATGATGTTTCTTTTTCTGTGTGACTTATTTCAGTTAGAATCATCATACCTGAATCCACTCATTGTGCTGCTAAGGGCCTGATGACATAGATTTCATTGCTGAGTGATATTGCTTTGTAAGTAAATACCACAACTTCTTTATCCATTTTTCACTTTCTGCGATGTTGAACTTGTACTGTAAACGAGGTTCTTGTAAACAGAGGCGTCCCAAACTTTAGGGTGCCTGTGTCTTTTTGATTTTAATTTCCCTAAGCTATAGGACCATAAGTGGAAGTGCCCTAGGCTCTGTTGCTTTGTTTTTTAGATGTTTCAGGAAACACCATACACTTCTCCCGAGTGTCTGTTGGCAATTTACATCCCGCCCATCAGCATAACAAGGCTCCCAGTTCTCCATGGCCTGTCCTGTCTTTCTGGATTTTACACTTTTTTCAGATGGCCCTTTTGACCGGGGGGAAGTGAGACTTCATTGTAGTGCAGATTTCCTTTGCAAGCTTGCTTGGTTGGCCAAAAAGGGCGTATGCGTTTTTTCCTGAATATATTCAGGAAAAAACGCATACGCCCTTTTTGGCCAAGTGCATCATTGTGGACGTTCTGCCTCTTTTCCTATGCTTTCAATGCAATTCCAGTCTGCCTCCTGAAATCGGTTTCCTGCAATTCTGCCCCGCTTTCAAGTCCTCTTGGCAGCCTTACTTCAGTATATTTTTGGACGATAGCTGTCATTTATAACTCTGCAGGTTTGTGAATTACAGTGCCCCTGAGCTCCTTTCTTCAACTCGCTTTCTTTTGAGCTGGCCGCAACACCGCAGGATGGCTTCAGGCCCTAATCTGGTTCCGGCACGGCACGCTGAGCCTTTGGTTAATTCCTCTTCCTGGTGGGAAATGAGAGTTAAATTTGCCCGTCCAGACACCTCCAGCTAGTCTCTCATTGGTTCTCGCTATTCCTGTTCATCTTCCGCAGAAATTGCAAACTGGGCCAAACAGGAGGTTAAAGGGACTGACTCTCCAAGTCGGGAGGGTGTTAGTAAAGCGTCTGGAATGTTGCACCCGAGTACCAGGGTACGAAAACTGAGACATATTTGAACACGTCTCCCGATCACATGGTTGATCATACTCTAGGTTCCACATGCATGTTTTAGCTGAAGGAAGAATACCTTAAACCTGGGTAGTTGAAACCCGTGGAATGGGTACCATGCAATATGACTTCAAAGGGTCTTCATTTGCTCACCGAACCTCTCCAATCCTATCACTGCTGCGTTTATGCCCCTGTACACATGCTTGATTCTCTTTCGGAGACATAGCAATCCATAGGTTTTAAGATACTTACTAGTCAGGTACATTCTTAGGCATTTAATATGCGGTGTTGAGTCCATTTCGTTGAGCAAGGAGTAGCTCTTGTCTATTCCATATTTGGCTTAAGGAACTTTATCTGTGCTCATTTCAATCTCTGGTTTTATGCAGCACCCCAACTCACCTTTCCCCTTAAGCAAGCATAAGTTGGTTTTCTAAATTTGAGACCCTGTTCTGTTCTGTAATTCAGTTCCTGTGTAGCCAAGTTTACATTCCGTGTATTACTGATATCTTATGATGTTTCTTTTTCTGTGTGACTTATTTCAGTTAGAATCATCATACCTGAATCCACTCATTGTGCTGCTAAGGGCCTGATGACATAGATTTCATTGCTGAGTGATATTGCTTTGTAAGTAAATACCACAACTTCTTTATCCATTTTTCACTTTCTGCGATGTTGAACTTGTACGCTAAATGAGGTTCTTGTAAACAGAGGCGTCCCAAACTTTGGGGTGGCTGTGTCTTTTTGATTTTAATTTCCCTAAGCTATAGGACTATAAGTGGAAGTGCCCTAGGCTCTGTTGCTTTGTTTTTTAGATGTTTCAGGAAACACCATACACTTCTCCGGAGTGTCTGTTGGCAATTTACATCCCGCCCATCAGCATAACAAGGCTCCCAGTTCTCCATGGCCTGTCCTCCCTTTCTGGATTTTACACTTTTTTCAGATAGCCCTTTTGACCGGGGGGAAGTGAGACTTCATTGTAGTGCAGATTTCCTTTGCAAGCTTGCTTGGTTGGCCAAAAAGGGCGTATGCGTTTTTTCCTGAATATATTCAGGAAAAAACGCATACGCCCTTTTTGGCCAAGTGCATCATTGTGGACGTTCTGCCTCTTTTCCTATGCTTTCAATGCAATTCCAGTCTGCCTCCTGAAATCGGTTTCCTGCAATTCTGCCCCGCTTTCAAGTCCTCTTGGCAGCCTTACTTCAGTATATTTTTGGACGATAGCTGTCATTTATAACTCTGCAGGTTTGTGAATTACAGTGCCCCTGAGCTCCTTTCTTCAACTCGCTTTCTTTTGAGCTGGCCGCAACACCGCAGGATGGCTTCAGGCCCTAATCTGGTTCCGGCACGGCACGCTGAGCCTTTGGTTAATTCCTCTTCCTGGTGGGAAATGAGAGTTAAATTTGCCCGTCCAGACACCTCCAGCTAGTCTCTCATTGGTTCTCGCTATTCCTGTTCATCTTCCGCAGAAATTGCAAACTGGGCCAAACAGGAGGTTAAAGGGACTGACTCTCCAAGTCGGGAGGGTGTTAGTAAAGCGTCTGGAATGTTGCACCCGAGTACCAGGGTACGAAAACTGAGACATATTTGAACACGTCTCCCGATCACATGGTTGATCATACTCTAGGTTCCACATGCATGTTTTAGCTGAAGGAAGAATACCTTAAACCTGGGTAGTTGAAACCCGTGGAATGGGTACCATGCAATATGACTTCAAAGGGTCTTCATTTGCTCACCGAACCTCTCCAATCCTATCACTGCTGCGTTTATGCCCCTGTACACATGCTTGATTCTCTTTCGGAGACATAGCAATCCATAGGTTTTAAGATACTTACTAGTCAGGTACATTCTTAGGCATTTAATATGCGGTGTTGAGTCCATTTCGTTGAGCAAGGAGTAGCTCTTGTCTATTCCATATTTGGCTTAAGGAACTTTATCTGTGCTCATTTCAATCTCTGGTTTTATGCAGCACCCCAACTCACCTTTCCCCTTAAGCAAGCATAAGTTGGTTTTCTAAATTTGAGACCCTGTTCTGTTCTGTAATTCAGTTCCTGTGTAGCCAAGTTTACATTCCGTGTATTACTGATATCTTATGATGTTTCTTTTTCTGTGTGACTTATTTCAGTTAGAATCATCATACCTGAATCCACTCATTGTGCTGCTAAGGGCCTGATGACATAGATTTCATTGCTGAGTGATATTGCTTTGTAAGTAAATACCACAACTTCTTTATCCATTTTTCACTTTCTGCGATGTTGAACTTGTATGGTAAACGAGGTTCTTGTAAACAGAGGCGTCCCAATGTTTGGGGTGGCTGTGTCTTTTTGATTTTAATTTCCCTAAGCTATAGGACCATAAGTGGAAGTGCCCTAGGCTCTGTTGCTTTGTTTTTTAGATGTTTCAGGAAACACCATACACTTCTCCCGAGTGTCTGTTGGCAATTTACATCCCGCCCATCAGCATAACAAGGCTCCCAGTTCTCCATGGCCTGTCCTGCCTTTCTGGATTTTACACTTTTTTCAGATGGCCCTTTTGACCGGGGGGAAGTGAGACTTCATTGTAGTGCAGATTTCCTTTGCAAGCTTGCTTGGTTGGCCAAAAAGGGCGTATGCGTTTTTTCCTGAATATATTCAGGAAAAAACGCATACGCCCTTTTTGGCCAAGTGCATCATTGTGGACGTTCTGCCTCTTTTCCTATGCTTTCAATGCCATTCCAGTCTGCCTCCTGAAATCGGTTTCCTGCAATTCTGCCCTGCTTTCAAGTCCTCTTGGCAGCCTTACTTCAGTATATTTTTGGACGATAGCTGTCATTTATAACTCTGCAGGTTTGTGAATTACAGTGCCCCTGAGCTCCTTTCTTCAACTCGCTTTCTTTTGAGCTGGCCGCAACACCGCAGGATGGCTTCAGGCCCTAATCTGGTTCCGGCACGGCACGCTGAGCCTTTGGTTAATTCCTCTTCCTGGTGGGAAATGAGAGTTAAATTTGCCCGTCCAGACACCTCCAGCTAGTCTCTCATTGGTTCTCGCTATTCCTGTTCATCTTCCGCAGAAATTGCAAACTGGGCCAAACAGGAGGTTAAAGGGACTGACTCTCCAAGTCGGGAGGGTGTTAGTAAAGCGTCTGGAATGTTGCACCCGAGTACCAGGGTACGAAAACTGAGACATATTTGAACACGTCTCCCGATCACATGGTTGATCATACTCTAGGTTCCACATGCATGTTTTAGCTGAAGGAAGAATACCTTAAACCTGGGTAGTTGAAACCCGTGGAATGGGTACCATGCAATATGACTTCAAAGGGTCTTCATTTGCTCACTGAACCTCTCCAATCCTATTACTGCTGCATTTATGCCCCTGTACACATGCTTGATTCTCTTTCGGAGACATAGCAATCCATAGGTTTTAAGATACTTACTAGTCAGGTACATTCTTAGGCATTTAATATGCGGTGTTGAGTCCATTTCGTTGAGCAAGGAGTAGCTCTTGTCTATTCCATATTTGGCTTAAGGAACTTTATCTGTGTTCATTTCAATCTCTGGTTTTATGCAGCACCCCAACTCACCTTTACCCTTAAGCAAGCATAAGTTGGTTTTCTAAATTTGAGACCCTGTTCTGTTCTGTAATTCAGTTCCTGTGTAGCCAAGTTTACATTCCGTGTATTACTGATATCTTATGATGTTTCTTTTTCTGTGTGACTTATTTCAGTTAGAATCATCATACCTGAATCTACTCATTGTGCTGCTAAGGGCCTGATGACATAGATTTCATTGCTGAGTGATATTGCTTTGTAAGTAAATACCACAACTTCTTTATCCATTTTTCACTTTCTGCGATGTTGAACTTGTACGCTAAACGAGGTTCTTGTAAACAGAGGTGTCCCAAACTTTGGGGTGGCTGTGTCTTTTTGATTTTAATTTCCCTAAGCTATAGGACCATAAGTGGAAGTGCCCTAGGCTCTGTTGCTTTGTTTTTTAGATGTTTCAGGAAACACCATACACTTCTCCGGAGTGTCTGTTGGCAATTTACATCCCGCCCATCAGCATAACAAGGCTCCCAGTTCTCCATGGCCTGTCCTGTCTTTCTGGATTTTACACTTTTTTCAGATGGCCCTTTTGACCGGGGGGAAGTGAGACTTCATTGTAGTGCAGATTTCCTTTGCAAGCTTGCTTGGTTGGCCAAAAAGGGCGTATGCGTTTTTTCCTGAATATATTCAGGAAAAAACGCATACGCCCTTTTTGGCCAAGTGCATCATTGTGGACGTTCTGCCTCTTTTCCTATGCTTTCAATGCAATTCCAGTCTACCTCCTGAAATCGGTTTCCTGCAATTCTGCCCCGCTTTCAAGTCCTCTTGGCAGCCTTACTTCAGTATATTTTTGGACGATAGCTGTCATTTATAACTCTGCAGGTTTGTGAATTACAGTGCCCCTGAGCTCCTTTCTTCAACTCGCTTTCTTTTGAGCTGGCCGCAACACCGCAGGATGGCTTCAGGCCCTAATCTGGTTCCGGCACGGCACGCTGAGCCTTTGGTTAATTCCTCTTCCTGGTGGGAAATGAGAGTTAAATTTGCCCGTCCAGACACCTCCAGCTAGTCTCTCATTGGTTCTCGCTATTCCTGTTCATCTTCCGCAGAAATTGCAAACTGGGCCAAACAGGAGGTTAAAGGGACTGACTCTCCAAGTCGGGAGGGTGTTAGTAAAGCGTCTGGAATGTTGCACCCGAGTACCAGGGTACGAAAACTGAGACATATTTGAACACGTCTCCCGATCACATGGTTGATCATACTCTAGGTTCCACATGCATGTTTTAGCTGAAGGAAGAATACCTTAAACCTGGGTAGTTGAAACCCGTGGAATGGGTACCATGCAATATGACTTCAAAGGGTCTTCATTTGCTCACCGAACCTCTCCAATCCTATCACTGCTGCGTTTATGCCCCTGTACACATGCTTGATTCTCTTTCGGAGACATAGCAATCCATAGGTTTTAAGATACTTACTAGTCAGGTACATTCTTAGGCATTTAATATGCGGTGTTGAGTCCATTTCGTTGAGCAAGGAGTAGCTCTTGTCTATTCCATATTTGGCTTAAGGAACTTTATCTGTGCTCATTTCAATCTCTGGTTTTATGCAGCACCCCAACTCACCTTTCCCCTTAAGCAAGCATAAGTTGGTTTTCTAAATTTGAGACCCTGTTCTGTTCTGTAATTCAGTTCCTGTGTAGCCAAGTTTACATTCCGTGTATTACTGATATCTTATGATGTTTCTTTTTCTGTGTGACTTATTTCAGTTAGAATCATCATACCTGAATCCACTCATTGTGCTGCTAAGGGCCTGATGACATAGATTTCATTGCTGAGTGATATTGCTTTGTAAGTAAATACCACAACTTCTTTATCCATTTTTCACTTTCTGCGATGTTGAACTTGTACGCTAAACGAGGTTCTTGTAAACAGAGGCGTCCCAAACTTTGGGGTGGCTGTGTCTTTTTGATTTTAATTTCCCTAAGCTATAGGACCATAAGTGGAAGTGCCCTAGGCTCTGTTGCTTTGTTTTTTAGATGTTTCAGGAAACACCATACACTTCTCCCGAGTGTCTGTTGGCAATTTACATCCCGCCCATCAGCATAACAAGGCTCCCAGTTCTCCATGGCCTGTCCTGCCTTTCTGGATTTTACACTTTTTTCAGATGGCCCTTTTGACCGGGGGGAAGTGAGACTTCATTGTAGTGCAGATTTCCTTTGCAAGCTTGCTTGGTTGGCCAAAAAGGGCGTATGCGTTTTTTCCTGAATATATTCAGGAAAAAACGCATACGCCCTTTTTGGCCAAGTGCATCATTGTGGACGTTCTGCCTCTTTTCCTATGCTTTCAATGCAATTCCAGTCTACCTCCTGAAATCGGTTTCCTGCAATTCTGCCCCGCTTTCAAGTCCTCTTGGCAGCCTTACTTCAGTATATTTTTGGACGATAGCTGTCATTTATAACTCTGCAGGTTTGTGAATTACAGTGCCCCTGAGCTCCTTTCTTCAACTCGCTTTCTTTTGAGCTGGCCGCAACACCGCAGGATGGCTTCAGGCCCTAATCTGGTTCCGGCACGGCACGCTGAGCCTTTGGTTAATTCCTCTTCCTGGTGGGAAATGAGAGTTAAATTTGCCCGTCCAGACACCTCCAGCTAGTCTCTCATTGGTTCTCGCTATTCCTGTTCATCTTCCGCAGAAATTGCAAACTGGGCCAAACAGGAGGTTAAAGGGACTGACTCTCCAAGTCGGGAGGGTGTTAGTAAAGCGTCTGGAATGTTGCACCCGAGTACCAGGGTACGAAAACTGAGACATATTTGAACACGTCTCCCGATCACATGGTTGATCATACTCTAGGTTCCACATGCATGTTTTAGCTGAAGGAAGAATACCTTAAACCTGGGTAGTTGAAACCCGTGGAATGGGTACCATGCAATATGACTTCAAAGGGTCTTCATTTGCTCACCGAACCTCTCCAATCCTATCACTGCTGCGTTTATGCCCCTGTACACATGCTTGATTCTCTTTCGGAGACATAGCAATCCATAGGTTTTAAGATACTTACTAGTCAGGTACATTCTTAGGCATTTAATATGCGGTGTTGAGTCCATTTCGTTGAGCAAGGAGTAGCTCTTGTCTATTCCATATTTGGCTTAAGGAACTTTATCTGTGCTCATTTCAATCTCTGGTTTTATGCAGCACCCCAACTCACCTTTCCCCTTAAGCAAGCATAAGTTGGTTTTCTAAATTTGAGACCCTGTTCTGTTCTGTAATTCAGTTCCTGTGTAGCCAAGTTTACATTCCGTGTATTACTGATATCTTATGATGTTTCTTTTTCTGTGTGACTTATTTCAGTTAGAATCATCATACCTGAATCCACTCATTGTGCTGCTAAGGGCCTGATGACATAGATTTCATTGCTGAGTGATATTGCTTTGTAAGTAAATACCACAACTTCTTTATCCATTTTTCACTTTCTGCGATGTTGAACTTGTACTGTAAACGAGGTTCTTGTAAACAGAGGCGTCCCAAACTTTGGGGTGGCTGTGTCTTTTTGATTTTAATTTCCCTAAGCTATAGGACCATAAGTGGAAGTGCCCTAGGCTCTGTTGCTTTGTTTTTTAGATGTTTCAGGAAACACCATACACTTCTCCCGAGTGTCTGTTGGCAATTTACATCCCGCCCATCAGCATAACAAGGCTCCCAGTTCTCCATGGCCTGTCCTGCCTTTCTGGATTTTACACTTTTTTCAGATGGCCCTTTTGACCGGGGGGAAGTGAGACTTCATTGTAGTGCAGATTTCCTTTGCAAGCTTGCTTGGTTGGCCAAAAAGGGCGTATGCGTTTTTTCCTGAATATATTCAGGAAAAAACGCATACGCCCTTTTTGGCCAAGTGCATCATTGTGGACGTTCTGCCTCTTTTCCTATGCTTTCAATGCAATTCCAGTCTACCTCCTGAAATCGGTTTCCTGCAATTCTGCCCCGCTTTCAAGTCCTCTTGGCAGCCTTACTTCAGTATATTTTTGGACAATAGCTGTCATTTATAACTCTGCAGGTTTGTGAATTACAGTGCCCCTGAGCTCCTTTCTTCAACTCGCTTTCTTTTGAGCTGGCCGCAACACCGCAGGATGGCTTCAGGCCCTAATCTGGTTCCGGCACGGCACGCTGAGCCTTTGGTTAATTCCTCTTCCTGGTGGGAAATGAGAGTTAAATTTGCCCGTCCAGACACCTCCAGCTAGTCTCTCATTGGTTCTCGCTATTCCTGTTCATCTTCCGCAGAAATTGCAAACTGGGCCAAACAGGAGGTTAAAGGGACTGACTCTCCAAGTCGGGAGGGTGTTAGTAAAGCGTCTGGAATGTTGCACCCGAGTACCAGGGTACGAAAACTGAGACATATTTGAACAAGTCTCCCGATCACATGGTTGATCATACTCTAGGTTCCACATGCATGTTTTAGCTGAAGGAAGAATACCTTAAACCTGGGTAGTTGAAACCCGTGGAATGGGTACCATGCAATATGACTTCAAAGGGTCTTCATTTGCTCACCGAACCTCTCCAATCCTATCACTGCTGCGTTTATGCCCCTGTACACATGCTTGATTCTCTTTCGGAGACATAGTAATCCATAGGTTTTAAGATACTTACTAGTCAGGTACATTCTTAGGCATTTAATATGCGGTGTTGAGTCCATTTCGTTGAGCAAGGAGTAGCTCTTGTCTATTCCATATTTGGCTTAAGGAACTTTATCTGTGCTCATTTCAATCTCTGGTTTTATGCAGCACCCCAACTCACCTTTCCCCTTAAGCAAGCATAAGTTGGTTTTCTAAATTTGAGACCCTGTTCTGTTCTGTAATTCAGTTCCTGTGTAGCCAAGTTTACATTCCGTGTATTACTGATATCTTATGATGTTTCTTTTTCTGTGTGACTTATTTCAGTTAGAATCATCATACCTGAATCCACTCATTGTGCTGCTAAGGGCCTGATGACATAGATTTCATTGCTGAGTGATATTGCTTTGTAAGTAAATACCACAACTTCTTTATCCATTTTTCACTTTCTGCGATGTTGAACTTGTACTGTAAACGAGGTTCTTGTAAACAGAGGCGTCCCAAACTTTGGGGTGGCTGTGTCTTTTTGATTTTAATTTCCCTAAGCTATAGGACCATAAGTGGAAGTGCCCTAGGCTCTGTTGCTTTGTTTTTTAGATGTTTCAGGAAACACCATACACTTCTCCCGAGTGTCTGTTGGCAATTTACATCCCGCCCATCAGCATAACAAGGCTCCCAGTTCTCCATGGCCTGTCCTGCCTTTCTGGATTTTACACTTTTTTCAGATGGCCCTTTTGACCGGGGGGAAGTGAGACTTCATTGTAGTGCAGATTTCCTTTGCAAGCTTGCTTGGTTGGCCAAAAAGGGCGTGTGTGTTTTTTCCTGAATATATTCAGGAAAAAACGCATACGCCCTTTTTGGCCAAGTGCATCATTGTGGACGTTCTGCCTCTTTTCCTATGCTTTCAATGCAATTCCAGTCTACCTCCTGAAATCGGTTTCCTGCAATTCTGCCCCGCTTTCAAGTCCTCTTGGCAGCCTTACTTCAGTATATTTTTGGACGATAGCTGTCATTTATAACTCTGCAGGTTTGTGAATTACAGTGCCCCTGAGCTCCTTTCTTCAACTCGCTTTCTTTTGAGCTGGCCACAACACCGCAGGATGGCTTCAGGCCCTAATCTGGATCCGGCACGGCACGCTGAGCCTTTGGTTAATTCCTCTTCCTGGTGGGAAATGAGAGTTAAATTTGCCCGTCCAGACACCTCCAGCTAGTCTCTCATTGGTTCTCGCTATTCCTGTTCATCTTCCGCAGAAATTGCAAACTGGGCCAAACAGGAGGTTAAAGGGACTGACTCTCCAAGTCGGGAGGGTGTTAGTAAAGCGTCTGGAATGTTGCACCCGAGTACCAGGGTACGAAAACTGAGACATATTTGAACACGTCTCCCGATCACATGGTTGATCATACTCTAGGTTCCACATGCATGTTTTAGCTGAAGGAAGAATACCTTAAACCTGGGTAGTTGAAACCCGTGGAATGGGTACCATGCAATATGACTTCAAAGGGTCTTCATTTGCTCACCGAACCTCTCCAATCCTATCACTGCTGCGTTTATGCCCCTGTACACATGCTTGATTCTCTTTCGGAGACATAGCAATCCATAGGTTTTAAGATACTTACTAGTCAGGTACATTCTTAGGCATTTAATATGCGGTGTTGAGTCCATTTCGTTGAGCAAGGAGTAGCTCTTGTCTATTCCATATTTGGCTTAAGGAACTTTATCTGTGCTCATTTCAATCTCTGGTTTTATGCAGCACCCCAACTCACCTTTCCCCTTAAGCAAGCATAAGTTGGTTTTCTAAATTTGAGACCCTGTTCTGTTCTGTAATTCAGTTCCTGTGTAGCCAAGTTTACATTCCGTGTATTACTGATATCTTATGATGTTTCTTTTTCTGTGTGACTTATTTCAGTTAGAATCATCATACCTGAATCCACTCATTGTGCTGCTAAGGGCCTGATGACATAGATTTCATTGCTGAGTGATATTGCTTTGTAAGTAAATACCACAACTTCTTTATCCATTTTTCACTTTCTGCGATGTTGAACTTGTACGCTAAACGAGGTTCTTGTAAACAGAGGCGTCCCAAACTTTGGGGTGGCTGTGTCTTTTTGATTTTAATTTCCCTAAGCTATAGGACCATAAGTGGAAGTGCCCTAGGCTCTGTTGCTTTGTTTTTTAGATGTTTCAGGAAACACCATACACTTCTCCCGAGTGTCTGTTGGCAATTTACATCCCGCCCATCAGCATAACAAGGCTCCCAGTTCTCCATGGCCTGTCCTGCCTTTCTGGATTTTACACTTTTTTCAGATGGCCCTTTTGACCGGGGGGAAGTGAGACTTCATTGTAGTGCAGATTTCCTTTGCAAGCTTGCTTGGTTGGCCAAAAAGGGCGTATGCGTTTTTTCCTGAATATATTCAGGAAAAAACGCATACGCCCTTTTTGGCCAAGTGCATCATTGTGGACGTTCTGCCTCTTTTCCTATGCTTTCAATGCAATTCCAGTCTACCTCCTGAAATCGGTTTCCTGCAATTCTGCCCCGCTTTCAAGTCCTCTTGGCAGCCTTACTTCAGTATATTTTTGGACGATAGCTGTCATTTATAACTCTGCAGGTTTGTGAATTACAGTGCCCCTGAGCTCCTTTCTTCAACTCGCTTTCTTTTGAGCTGGCCGCAACACCGCAGGATGGCTTCAGGCCCTAATCTGGTTCCGGCACGGCACGCTGAGCCTTTGGTTAATTCCTCTTCCTGGTGGGAAATGAGAGTTAAATTTGCCCGTCCAGACACCTCCAGCTAGTCTCTCATTGGTTCTCGCTATTCCTGTTCATCTTCCGCAGAAATTGCAAACTGGGCCAAACAGGAGGTTAAAGGGACTGACTCTCCAAGTCGGGAGGGTGTTAGTAAAGCGTCTGGAATGTTGCACCCGAGTACCAGGGTACGAAAACTGAGACATATTTGAACACGTCTCCCGATCACATGGTTGATCATACTCTAGGTTCCACATGCATGTTTTAGCTGAAGGAAGAATACCTTAAACCTGGGTAGTTGAAACCCGTGGAATGGGTACCATGCAATATGACTTCAAAGGGTCTTCATTTGCTCACCGAACCTCTCCAATCCTATCACTGCTGCGTTTATGCCCCTGTACACATGCTTGATTCTCTTTCGGAGACATAGCAATCCATAGGTTTTAAGATACTTACTAGTCAGGTACATTCTTAGGCATTTAATATGCGGTGTTGAGTCCATTTCGTTGAGCAAGGAGTAGCTCTTGTCTATTCCATATTTGGCTTAAGGAACTTTATCTGTGCTCATTTCAATCTCTGGTTTTATGCAGCACCCCAACTCACCTTTCCCCTTAAGCAAGCATAAGTTGGTTTTCTAAATTTGAGACCCTGTTCTGTTCTGTAATTCAGTTCCTGTGTAGCCAAGTTTACATTCCGTGTATTACTGATATCTTATGATGTTTCTTTTTCTGTGTGACTTATTTCAGTTAGAATCATCATACCTGAATCCACTCATTGTGCTGCTAAGGGCCTGATGACATAGATTTCATTGCTGAGTGATATTGCTTTGTAAGTAAATACCACAACTTCTTTATCCATTTTTCACTTTCTGCGATGTTGAACTTGTACTGTAAACGAGGTTCTTGTAAACAGAGGCGTCCCAAACTTTGGGGTGGCTGTGTCTTTTTGATTTTAATTTCCCTAAGCTATAGGACCATAAGTGGAAGTGCCCTAGGCTCTGTTGCTTTGTTTTTTAGATGTTTCAGGAAACACCATACACTTCTCCCGAGTGTCTGTTGGCAATTTACATCCCGCCCATCAGCATAACAAGGCTCCCAGTTCTCCATGGCCTGTCCTGCCTTTCTGGATTTTACACTTTTTTCAGATGGCCCTTTTGACCGGGGGGAAGTGAGACTTCATTGTAGTGCAGATTTCCTTTGCAAGCTTGCTTGGTTGGCCAAAAAGGGCGTATGCGTTTTTTCCTGAATATATTCAGGAAAAAACGCATACGCCCTTTTTGGCCAAGTGCATCATTGTGGACGTTCTGCCTCTTTTCCTATGCTTTCAATGCAATTCCAGTCTACCTCCTGAAATCGGTTTCCTGCAATTCTGCCCCGCTTTCAAGTCCTCTTGGCAGCCTTACTTCAGTATATTTTTGGACAATAGCTGTCATTTATAACTCTGCAGGTTTGTGAATTACAGTGCCCCTGAGCTCCTTTCTTCAACTCGCTTTCTTTTGAGCTGGCCGCAACACCGCAGGATGGCTTCAGGCCCTAATCTGGTTCCGGCACGGCACGCTGAGCCTTTGGTTAATTCCTCTTCCTGGTGGGAAATGAGAGTTAAATTTGCCCGTCCAGACACCTCCAGCTAGTCTCTCATTGGTTCTCGCTATTCCTGTTCATCTTCCGCAGAAATTGCAAACTGGGCCAAACAGGAGGTTAAAGGGACTGACTCTCCAAGTCGGGAGGGTGTTAGTAAAGCGTCTGGAATGTTGCACCCGAGTACCAGGGTACGAAAACTGAGACATATTTGAACAAGTCTCCCGATCACATGGTTGATCATACTCTAGGTTCCACATGCATGTTTTAGCTGAAGGAAGAATACCTTAAACCTGGGTAGTTGAAACCCGTGGAATGGGTACCATGCAATATGACTTCAAAGGGTCTTCATTTGCTCACCGAACCTCTCCAATCCTATCACTGCTGCGTTTATGCCCCTGTACACATGCTTGATTCTCTTTCGGAGACATAGTAATCCATAGGTTTTAAGATACTTACTAGTCAGGTACATTCTTAGGCATTTAATATGCGGTGTTGAGTCCATTTCGTTGAGCAAGGAGTAGCTCTTGTCTATTCCATATTTGGCTTAAGGAACTTTATCTGTGCTCATTTCAATCTCTGGTTTTATGCAGCACCCCAACTCACCTTTCCCCTTAAGCAAGCATAAGTTGGTTTTCTAAATTTGAGACCCTGTTCTGTTCTGTAATTCAGTTCCTGTGTAGCCAAGTTTACATTCCGTGTATTACTGATATCTTATGATGTTTCTTTTTCTGTGTGACTTATTTCAGTTAGAATCATCATACCTGAATCCACTCATTGTGCTGCTAAGGGCCTGATGACATAGATTTCATTGCTGAGTGATATTGCTTTGTAAGTAAATACCACAACTTCTTTATCCATTTTTCACTTTCTGCGATGTTGAACTTGTACGCTAAACGAGGTTCTTGTAAACAGAGGCGTCCCAAACTTTGGGGTGGCTGTGTCTTTTTGATTTTAATTTCCCTAAGCTATAGGACCATAAGTGGAAGTGCCCTAGGCTCTGTTGCTTTGTTTTTTAGATGTTTCAGGAAACACCATACACTTCTCCCGAGTGTCTGTTGGCAATTTACATCCCGCCCATCAGCATAACAAGGCTCCCAGTTCTCCATGGCCTGTCCTGCCTTTCTGGATTTTACACTTTTTTCAGATGGCCCTTTTGACCGGGGGGAAGTGAGACTTCATTGTAGTGCAGATTTCCTTTGCAAGCTTGCTTGGTTGGCCAAAAAGGGCGTGTGTGTTTTTTCCTGAATATATTCAGGAAAAAACGCATACGCCCTTTTTGGCCAAGTGCATCATTGTGGACGTTCTGCCTCTTTTCCTATGCTTTCAATGCAATTCCAGTCTACCTCCTGAAATCGGTTTCCTGCAATTCTGCCCCGCTTTCAAGTCCTCTTGGCAGCCTTACTTCAGTATATTTTTGGACGATAGCTGTCATTTATAACTCTGCAGGTTTGTGAATTACAGTGCCCCTGAGCTCCTTTCTTCAACTCGCTTTCTTTTGAGCTGGCCACAACACCGCAGGATGGCTTCAGGCCCTAATCTGGATCCGGCACGGCACGCTGAGCCTTTGGTTAATTCCTCTTCCTGGTGGGAAATGAGAGTTAAATTTGCCCGTCCAGACACCTCCAGCTAGTCTCTCATTGGTTCTCGCTATTCCTGTTCATCTTCCGCAGAAATTGCAAACTGGGCCAAACAGGAGGTTAAAGGGACTGACTCTCCAAGTCGGGAGGGTGTTAGTAAAGCGTCTGGAATGTTGCACCCGAGTACCAGGGTACGAAAACTGAGACATATTTGAACACGTCTCCCGATCACATGGTTGATCATACTCTAGGTTCCACATGCATGTTTTAGCTGAAGGAAGAATACCTTAAACCTGGGTAGTTGAAACCCGTGGAATGGGTACCATGCAATATGACTTCAAAGGGTCTTCATTTGCTCACCGAACCTCTCCAATCCTATCACTGCTGCGTTTATGCCCCTGTACACATGCTTGATTCTCTTTCGGAGACATAGCAATCCATAGGTTTTAAGATACTTACTAGTCAGGTACATTCTTAGGCATTTAATATGCGGTGTTGAGTTCATTTCGTTGAGCAAGGAGTAGCTCTTGTCTATTCCATATTTGGCTTAAGGAACTTTATCTGTGCTCATTTCAATCTCTGGTTTTATGCAGCACCCCAACTCACCTTTCCCCTTAAGCAAGCATAAGTTGGTTTTCTAAATTTGAGACCCTGTTCTGTTCTGTAATTCAGTTCCTGTGTAGCCAAGTTTACATTCCGTGTATTACTGATATCTTATGATGTTTCTTTTTCTGTGTGACTTATTTCAGTTAGAATCATCATACCTGAATCCACTCATTGTGCTGCTAAGGGCCTGATGACATAGATTTCATTGCTGAGTGATATTGCTTTGTAAGTAAATACCACAACTTCTTTATCCATTTTTCACTTTCTGCGATGTTGAACTTGTACTGTAAACGAGGTTCTTGTAAACAGAGGCGTCCCAAACTTTGGGGTGGCTGTGTCTTTTTGATTTTAATTTCCCTAAGCTATAGGACCATAAGTGGAAGTGCCCTAGGCTCTGTTGCTTTGTTTTTTAGATGTTTCAGGAAACACCATACACTTCTCCCGAGTGTCTGTTGGCAATTTACATCCCACCCATCAGCATAACAAGGCTCCCAGTTCTCCATGGCCTGTCCTGCCTTTCTGGATTTTACACTTTTTTCAGATGGCCCTTTTGACCGGGGGG
Organism: Pseudorca crassidens; assembly: GCF_039906515.1. NCBI lineage: Eukaryota > Metazoa > Chordata > Mammalia > Artiodactyla > Delphinidae > Pseudorca > Pseudorca crassidens. The sequence continues at coordinate 59,282 of NW_027136134.1, forward strand.
AAGTGAGACTTCATTGTAGTGCAGATTTCCTTTGCAAGCTTGCTTGGTTGGCCAAAAAGGGCGTGTGCGTTTTTTCCTGAATATATTCAGGAAAAAACGCATACGCACTTTTTGGCCAAGTGCATCATTGTGGACGTTCTGCCTCTTTTCCTATGCTTTCAATGCAATTCCAGTCTACCTCCTGAAATCGGTTTCCTGCAATTCTGCCCCGCTTTCAAGTCCTCTTGGCAGCCTTACTTCAGTATATTTTTGGACGATAGCTGTCATTTATAACTCTGCAGGTTTGTGAATTACAGTGCCCCTGAGCTCCTTTCTTCAACTCGCTTTCTTTTGAGCTGGCCGCAACACCGCAGGATGGCTTCAGGCCCTAATCTGGTTCCGGCACGGCACGCTGAGCCTTTGGTTAATTCCTCTTCCTGGTGGGAAATGAGAGTTAAATTTGCCCGTCCAGACACCTCCAGCTAGTCTCTCATTGGTTCTCGCTATTCCTGTTCATCTTCCGCAGAAATTGCAAACTGGGCCAAACAGGAGGTTAAAGGGACTGACTCTCCAAGTCGGGAGGGTGTTAGTAAAGCGTCTGGAATGTTGCACCCGAGTACCAGGGTACGAAAACTGAGACATATTTGAACACGTCTCCCGATCACATGGTTGATCATACTCTAGGTTCCACATGCATGTTTTAGCTGAAGGAAGAATACCTTAAACCTGGGTAGTTGAAACCCGTGGAATGGGTACCATGCAATATGACTTCAAAGGGTCTTCATTTGCTCACCGAACCTCTCCAATCCTATCACTGCTGCGTTTATGCCCCTGTACACATGCTTGATTCTCTTTCGGAGACATAGCAATCCATAGGTTTTAAGATACTTACTAGTCAGGTACATTCTTAGGCATTTAATATGCGGTGTTGAGTCCATTTCGTTGAGCAAGGAGTAGCTCTTGTCTATTCCATATTTGGCTTAAGGAACTTTATCTGTGCTCATTTCAATCTCTGGTTTTATGCAGCACCCCAACTCACCTTTCCCCTTAAGCAAGCATAAGTTGGTTTTCTAAATTTGAGACCCTGTTCTGTTCTGTAATTCAGTTCCTGTGTAGCCAAGTTTACATTCCGTGTATTACTGATATCTTATGATGTTTCTTTTTCTGTGTGACTTATTTCAGTTAGAATCATCATACCTGAATCCACTCATTGTGCTGCTAAGGGCCTGATGACATAGATTTCATTGCTGAGTGATATTGCTTTGTAAGTAAATACCACAACTTCTTTATCCATTTTTCACTTTCTGCGATGTTGAACTTGTACTGTAAACGAGGTTCTTGTAAACAGAGGCGTCCCAAACTTTGGGGTGGCTGTGTCTTTTTGATTTTAATTTCCCTAAGCTATAGGACCATAAGTGGAAGTGCCCTAGGCTCTGTTGCTTTGTTTTTTAGATGTTTCAGGAAACACCATACACTTCTCCCGAGTGTCTGTTGGCAATTTACATCCCGCCCATCAGCATAACAAGGCTCCCAGTTCTCCATGGCCTGTCCTGCCTTTCTGGATTTTACACTTTTTTCAGATGGCCCTTTTGACCGGGGGGAAGTGAGACTTCATTGTAGTGCAGATTTCCTTTGCAAGCTTGCTTGGTTGGCCAAAAAGGGCGTGTGTGTTTTTTCCTGAATATATTCAGGAAAAAACGCATACGCCCTTTTTGGCCAAGTGCATCATTGTGGACGTTCTGCCTCTTTTCCTATGCTTTCAATGCAATTCCAGTCTACCTCCTGAAATCGGTTTCCTGCAATTCTGCCCCGCTTTCAAGTCCTCTTGGCAGCCTTACTTCAGTATATTTTTGGACGATAGCTGTCATTTATAACTCTGCAGGTTTGTGAATTACAGTGCCCCTGAGCTCCTTTCTTCAACTCGCTTTCTTTTGAGCTGGCCGCAACACCGCAGGATGGCTTCAGGCCCTAATCTGGTTCCGGCACGGCACGCTGAGCCTTTGGTTAATTCCTCTTCCTGGTGGGAAATGAGAGTTAAATTTGCCCGTCCAGACACCTCCAGCTAGTCTCTCATTGGTTCTCGCTATTCCTGTTCATCTTCCGCAGAAATTGCAAACTGGGCCAAACAGGAGGTTAAAGGGACTGACTCTCCAAGTCGGGAGGGTGTTAGTAAAGCGTCTGGAATGTTGCACCCGAGTACCAGGGTACGAAAACTGAGACATATTTGAACAAGTCTCCCGATCACATGGTTGATCATACTCTAGGTTCCACATGCATGTTTTAGCTGAAGGAAGAATACCTTAAACCTGGGTAGTTGAAACCCGTGGAATGGGTACCATGCAATATGACTTCAAAGGGTCTTCATTTGCTCACCGAACCTCTCCAATCCTATCACTGCTGCGTTTATGCCCCTGTACACATGCTTGATTCTCTTTCGGAGACATAGTAATCCATAGGTTTTAAGATACTTACTAGTCAGGTACATTCTTAGGCATTTAATATGCGGTGTTGAGTCCATTTCGTTGAGCAAGGAGTAGCTCTTGTCTATTCCATATTTGGCTTAAGGAACTTTATCTGTGCTCATTTCAATCTCTGGTTTTATGCAGCACCCCAACTCACCTTTCCCCTTAAGCAAGCATAAGTTGGTTTTCTAAATTTGAGACCCTGTTCTGTTCTGTAATTCAGTTCCTGTGTAGCCAAGTTTACATTCCGTGTATTACTGATATCTTATGATGTTTCTTTTTCTGTGTGACTTATTTCAGTTAGAATCATCATACCTGAATCCACTCATTGTGCTGCTAAGGGCCTGATGACATAGATTTCATTGCTGAGTGATATTGCTTTGTAAGTAAATACCACAACTTCTTTATCCATTTTTCACTTTCTGCGATGTTGAACTTGTACTGTAAACGAGGTTCTTGTAAACAGAGGCGTCCCAAACTTTGGGGTGGCTGTGTCTTTTTGATTTTAATTTCCCTAAGCTATAGGACCATAAGTGGAAGTGCCCTAGGCTCTGTTGCTTTGTTTTTTAGATGTTTCAGGAAACACCATACACTTCTCCCGAGTGTCTGTTGGCAATTTACATCCCGCCCATCAGCATAACAAGGCTCCCAGTTCTCCATGGCCTGTCCTGCCTTTCTGGATTTTACACTTTTTTCAGATGGCCCTTTTGACCGGGGGGAAGTGAGACTTCATTGTAGTGCAGATTTCCTTTGCAAGCTTGCTTGGTTGGCCAAAAAGGGCGTGTGTGTTTTTTCCTGAATATATTCAGGAAAAAACGCATACGCCCTTTTTGGCCAAGTGCATCATTGTGGACGTTCTGCCTCTTTTCCTATGCTTTCAATGCAATTCCAGTCTACCTCCTGAAATCGGTTTCCTGCAATTCTGCCCCGCTTTCAAGTCCTCTTGGCAGCCTTACTTCAGTATATTTTTGGACGATAGCTGTCATTTATAACTCTGCAGGTTTGTGAATTACAGTGCCCCTGAGCTCCTTTCTTCAACTCGCTTTCTTTTGAGCTGGCCACAACACCGCAGGATGGCTTCAGGCCCTAATCTGGATCCGGCACGGCACGCTGAGCCTTTGGTTAATTCCTCTTCCTGGTGGGAAATGAGAGTTAAATTTGCCCGTCCAGACACCTCCAGCTAGTCTCTCATTGGTTCTCGCTATTCCTGTTCATCTTCCGCAGAAATTGCAAACTGGGCCAAACAGGAGGTTAAAGGGACTGACTCTCCAAGTCGGGAGGGTGTTAGTAAAGCGTCTGGAATGTTGCACCCGAGTACCAGGGTACGAAAACTGAGACATATTTGAACACGTCTCCCGATCACATGGTTGATCATACTCTAGGTTCCACATGCATGTTTTAGCTGAAGGAAGAATACCTTAAACCTGGGTAGTTGAAACCCGTGGAATGGGTACCATGCAATATGACTTCAAAGGGTCTTCATTTGCTCACCGAACCTCTCCAATCCTATCACTGCTGCGTTTATGCCCCTGTACACATGCTTGATTCTCTTTCGGAGACATAGCAATCCATAGGTTTTAAGATACTTACTAGTCAGGTACATTCTTAGGCATTTAATATGCGGTGTTGAGTTCATTTCGTTGAGCAAGGAGTAGCTCTTGTCTATTCCATATTTGGCTTAAGGAACTTTATCTGTGCTCATTTCAATCTCTGGTTTTATGCAGCACCCCAACTCACCTTTCCCCTTAAGCAAGCATAAGTTGGTTTTCTAAATTTGAGACCCTGTTCTGTTCTGTAATTCAGTTCCTGTGTAGCCAAGTTTACATTCCGTGTATTACTGATATCTTATGATGTTTCTTTTTCTGTGTGACTTATTTCAGTTAGAATCATCATACCTGAATCCACTCATTGTGCTGCTAAGGGCCTGATGACATAGATTTCATTGCTGAGTGATATTGCTTTGTAAGTAAATACCACAACTTCTTTATCCATTTTTCACTTTCTGCGATGTTGAACTTGTACTGTAAACGAGGTTCTTGTAAACAGAGGCGTCCCAAACTTTGGGGTGGCTGTGTCTTTTTGATTTTAATTTCCCTAAGCTATAGGACCATAAGTGGAAGTGCCCTAGGCTCTGTTGCTTTGTTTTTTAGATGTTTCAGGAAACACCATACACTTCTCCCGAGTGTCTGTTGGCAATTTACATCCCACCCATCAGCATAACAAGGCTCCCAGTTCTCCATGGCCTGTCCTGCCTTTCTGGATTTTACACTTTTTTCAGATGGCCCTTTTGACCGGGGGGAAGTGAGACTTCATTGTAGTGCAGATTTCCTTTGCAAGCTTGCTTGGTTGGCCAAAAAGGGCGTGTGCGTTTTTTCCTGAATATATTCAGGAAAAAACGCATACGCACTTTTTGGCCAAGTGCATCATTGTGGACGTTCTGCCTCTTTTCCTATGCTTTCAATGCAATTCCAGTCTACCTCCTGAAATCGGTTTCCTGCAATTCTGCCCCGCTTTCAAGTCCTCTTGGCAGCCTTACTTCAGTATATTTTTGGACGATAGCTGTCATTTATAACTCTGCAGGTTTGTGAATTACAGTGCCCCTGAGCTCCTTTCTTCAACTCGCTTTCTTTTGAGCTGGCCGCAACACCGCAGGATGGCTTCAGGCCCTAATCTGGTTCCGGCACGGCACGCTGAGCCTTTGGTTAATTCCTCTTCCTGGTGGGAAATGAGAGTTAAATTTGCCCGTCCAGACACCTCCAGCTAGTCTCTCATTGGTTCTCGCTATTCCTGTTCATCTTCCGCAGAAATTGCAAACTGGGCCAAACAGGAGGTTAAAGGGACTGACTCTCCAAGTCGGGAGGGTGTTAGTAAAGCGTCTGGAATGTTGCACCCGAGTACCAGGGTACGAAAACTGAGACATATTTGAACACGTCTCCCGATCACATGGTTGATCATACTCTAGGTTCCACATGCATGTTTTAGCTGAAGGAAGAATACCTTAAACCTGGGTAGTTGAAACCCGTGGAATGGGTACCATGCAATATGACTTCAAAGGGTCTTCATTTGCTCACCGAACCTCTCCAATCCTATCACTGCTGCGTTTATGCCCCTGTACACATGCTTGATTCTCTTTCGGAGACATAGCAATCCATAGGTTTTAAGATACTTACTAGTCAGGTACATTCTTAGGCATTTAATATGCGGTGTTGAGTCCATTTCGTTGAGCAAGGAGTAGCTCTTGTCTATTCCATATTTGGCTTAAGGAACTTTATCTGTGCTCATTTCAATCTCTGGTTTTATGCAGCACCCCAACTCACCTTTCCCCTTAAGCAAGCATAAGTTGGTTTTCTAAATTTGAGACCCTGTTCTGTTCTGTAATTCAGTTCCTGTGTAGCCAAGTTTACATTCCGTGTATTACTGATATCTTATGATGTTTCTTTTTCTGTGTGACTTATTTCAGTTAGAATCATCATACCTGAATCCACTCATTGTGCTGCTAAGGGCCTGATGACATAGATTTCATTGCTGAGTGATATTGCTTTGTAAGTAAATACCACAACTTCTTTATCCATTTTTCACTTTCTGCGATGTTGAACTTGTACTGTAAACGAGGTTCTTGTAAACAGAGGCGTCCCAAACTTTGGGGTGGCTGTGTCTTTTTGATTTTAATTTCCCTAAGCTATAGGACCATAAGTGGAAGTGCCCTAGGCTCTGTTGCTTTGTTTTTTAGATGTTTCAGGAAACACCATACACTTCTCCCGAGTGTCTGTTGGCAATTTACATCCCGCCCATCAGCATAACAAGGCTCCCAGTTCTCCATGGCCTGTCCTGCCTTTCTGGATTTTACACTTTTTTCAGATGGCCCTTTTGACCGGGGGGAAGTGAGACTTCATTGTAGTGCAGATTTCCTTTGCAAGCTTGCTTGGTTGGCCAAAAAGGGCGTGTGTGTTTTTTCCTGAATATATTCAGGAAAAAACGCATACGCCCTTTTTGGCCAAGTGCATCATTGTGGACGTTCTGCCTCTTTTCCTATGCTTTCAATGCAATTCCAGTCTACCTCCTGAAATCGGTTTCCTGCAATTCTGCCCCGCTTTCAAGTCCTCTTGGCAGCCTTACTTCAGTATATTTTTGGACGATAGCTGTCATTTATAACTCTGCAGGTTTGTGAATTACAGTGCCCCTGAGCTCCTTTCTTCAACTCGCTTTCTTTTGAGCTGGCCACAACACCGCAGGATGGCTTCAGGCCCTAATCTGGATCCGGCACGGCACGCTGAGCCTTTGGTTAATTCCTCTTCCTGGTGGGAAATGAGAGTTAAATTTGCCCGTCCAGACACCTCCAGCTAGTCTCTCATTGGTTCTCGCTATTCCTGTTCATCTTCCGCAGAAATTGCAAACTGGGCCAAACAGGAGGTTAAAGGGACTGACTCTCCAAGTCGGGAGGGTGTTAGTAAAGCGTCTGGAATGTTGCACCCGAGTACCAGGGTACGAAAACTGAGACATATTTGAACACGTCTCCCGATCACATGGTTGATCATACTCTAGGTTCCACATGCATGTTTTAGCTGAAGGAAGAATACCTTAAACCTGGGTAGTTGAAACCCGTGGAATGGGTACCATGCAATATGACTTCAAAGGGTCTTCATTTGCTCACCGAACCTCTCCAATCCTATCACTGCTGCGTTTATGCCCCTGTACACATGCTTGATTCTCTTTCGGAGACATAGCAATCCATAGGTTTTAAGATACTTACTAGTCAGGTACATTCTTAGGCATTTAATATGCGGTGTTGAGTTCATTTCGTTGAGCAAGGAGTAGCTCTTGTCTATTCCATATTTGGCTTAAGGAACTTTATCTGTGCTCATTTCAATCTCTGGTTTTATGCAGCACCCCAACTCACCTTTCCCCTTAAGCAAGCATAAGTTGGTTTTCTAAATTTGAGACCCTGTTCTGTTCTGTAATTCAGTTCCTGTGTAGCCAAGTTTACATTCCGTGTATTACTGATATCTTATGATGTTTCTTTTTCTGTGTGACTTATTTCAGTTAGAATCATCATACCTGAATCCACTCATTGTGCTGCTAAGGGCCTGATGACATAGATTTCATTGCTGAGTGATATTGCTTTGTAAGTAAATACCACAACTTCTTTATCCATTTTTCACTTTCTGCGATGTTGAACTTGTACTGTAAACGAGGTTCTTGTAAACAGAGGCGTCCCAAACTTTGGGGTGGCTGTGTCTTTTTGATTTTAATTTCCCTAAGCTATAGGACCATAAGTGGAAGTGCCCTAGGCTCTGTTGCTTTGTTTTTTAGATGTTTCAGGAAACACCATACACTTCTCCCGAGTGTCTGTTGGCAATTTACATCCCACCCATCAGCATAACAAGGCTCCCAGTTCTCCATGGCCTGTCCTGCCTTTCTGGATTTTACACTTTTTTCAGATGGCCCTTTTGACCGGGGGGAAGTGAGACTTCATTGTAGTGCAGATTTCCTTTGCAAGCTTGCTTGGTTGGCCAAAAAGGGCGTGTGCGTTTTTTCCTGAATATATTCAGGAAAAAACGCATACGCACTTTTTGGCCAAGTGCATCATTGTGGACGTTCTGCCTCTTTTCCTATGCTTTCAATGCAATTCCAGTCTACCTCCTGAAATCGGTTTCCTGCAATTCTGCCCCGCTTTCAAGTCCTCTTGGCAGCCTTACTTCAGTATATTTTTGGACGATAGCTGTCATTTATAACTCTGCAGGTTTGTGAATTACAGTGCCCCTGAGCTCCTTTCTTCAACTCGCTTTCTTTTGAGCTGGCCGCAACACCGCAGGATGGCTTCAGGCCCTAATCTGGTTCCGGCACGGCACGCTGAGCCTTTGGTTAATTCCTCTTCCTGGTGGGAAATGAGAGTTAAATTTGCCCGTCCAGACACCTCCAGCTAGTCTCTCATTGGTTCTCGCTATTCCTGTTCATCTTCCGCAGAAATTGCAAACTGGGCCAAACAGGAGGTTAAAGGGACTGACTCTCCAAGTCGGGAGGGTGTTAGTAAAGCGTCTGGAATGTTGCACCCGAGTACCAGGGTACGAAAACTGAGACATATTTGAACACGTCTCCCGATCACATGGTTGATCATACTCTAGGTTCCACATGCATGTTTTAGCTGAAGGAAGAATACCTTAAACCTGGGTAGTTGAAACCCGTGGAATGGGTACCATGCAATATGACTTCAAAGGGTCTTCATTTGCTCACCGAACCTCTCCAATCCTATCACTGCTGCGTTTATGCCCCTGTACACATGCTTGATTCTCTTTCGGAGACATAGCAATCCATAGGTTTTAAGATACTTACTAGTCAGGTACATTCTTAGGCATTTAATATGCGGTGTTGAGTCCATTTCGTTGAGCAAGGAGTAGCTCTTGTCTATTCCATATTTGGCTTAAGGAACTTTATCTGTGCTCATTTCAATCTCTGGTTTTATGCAGCACCCCAACTCACCTTTCCCCTTAAGCAAGCATAAGTTGGTTTTCTAAATTTGAGACCCTGTTCTGTTCTGTAATTCAGTTCCTGTGTAGCCAAGTTTACATTCCGTGTATTACTGATATCTTATGATGTTTCTTTTTCTGTGTGACTTATTTCAGTTAGAATCATCATACCTGAATCCACTCATTGTGCTGCTAAGGGCCTGATGACATAGATTTCATTGCTGAGTGATATTGCTTTGTAAGTAAATACCACAACTTCTTTATCCATTTTTCACTTTCTGCGATGTTGAACTTGTACGCTAAACGAGGTTCTTGTAAACAGAGGCGTCCCAAACTTTGGGGTGGCTGTGTCTTTTTGATTTTAATTTCCCTAAGCTATAGGACCATAAGTGGAAGTGCCCTAGGCTCTGTTGCTTTGTTTTTTAGATGTTTCAGGAAACACCATACACTTCTCCCGAGTGTCTGTTGGCAATTTACATCCCGCCCATCAGCATAACAAGGCTCCCAGTTCTCCATGGCCTGTCCTGCCTTTCTGGATTTTACACTTTTTTCAGATAGCCCTTTTGACCGGGGGGAAGTGAGACTTCATTGTAGTGCAGATTTCCTTTGCAAGCTTGCTTGGTTGGCCAAAAAGGGCGTATGCGTTTTTTCCTGAATATATTCAGGAAAAAACGCATACGCCCTTTTTGGCCAAGTGCATCATTGTGGACGTTCTGCCTCTTTTCCTATGCTTTCAATGCAATTCCAGTCTGCCTCCTGAAATCGGTTTCCTGCAATTCTGCCCCGCTTTCAAGTCCTCTTGGCAGCCTTACTTCAGTATATTTTTGGACGATAGCTGTCATTTATAACTCTGCAGGTTTGTGAATTACAGTGCCCCTGAGCTCCTTTCTTCAACTCGCTTTCTTTTGAGCTGGCCGCAACACCGCAGGATGGCTTCAGGCCCTAATCTGGTTCCGGCACGGCACGCTGAGCCTTTGGTTAATTCCTCTTCCTGGTGGGAAATGAGAGTTAAATTTGCCCGTCCAGACACCTCCAGCTAGTCTCTCATTGGTTCTCGCTATTCCTGTTCATCTTCCGCAGAAATTGCAAACTGGGCCAAACAGGAGGTTAAAGGGACTGACTCTCCAAGTCGGGAGGGTGTTAGTAAAGCGTCTGGAATGTTGCACCCGAGTACCAGGGTACGAAAACTGAGACATATTTGAACACGTCTCCCGATCACATGATTGATCATACTCTAGGTTCCACATGCATGTTTTAGCTGAAGGAAGAATACCTTAAACCTGGGTAGTTGAAACCCGTGGAATGGGTACCATGCAATATGACTTCAAAGGGTCTTCATTTGCTCACCGAACCTCTCCAATCCTATCACTGCTGCGTTTATGCCCCTGTACACATGCTTGATTCTCTTTCGGAGACATAGCAATCCATAGGTTTTAAGATACTTACTAGTCAGGTACATTCTTAGGCATTTAATATGCGGTGTTGAGTCCATTTCGTTGAGCAAGGAGTAGCTCTTGTCTATTCCATATTTGGCTTAAGGAACTTTATCTGTGCTCATTTCAATCTCTGGTTTTATGCAGCACCCCAACTCCCCTTTCCCCTTAAGCAAGCATAAGTTGGTTTTCTAAATTTGAGACCCTGTTCTGTTCTGTAATTCAGTTCCTGTGTAGCCAAGTTTACATTCCGTGTATTACTGATATCTTATGATGTTTCTTTTTCTGTGTGACTTATTTCAGTTAGAATCATCATACCTGAATCCACTCATTGTGCTGCTAAGGGCCTGATGACATAGATTTCATTGCTGAGTGATATTGCTTTGTAAGTAAATACCACAACTTCTTTATCCATTTTTCACTTTCTGCGATGTTGAACTTGTACTGTAAACGAGGTTCTTGTAAACAGAGGCGTCCCAAACTTTGGGGTGGCTGTGTCTTTTTGATTTTAATTTCCCTAAGCTATAGGACCATAAGTGGAAGTGCCCTAGGCTCTGTTGCTTTGTTTTTTAGATGTTTCAGGAAACACCATACACTTCTCCCGAGTGTCTGTTGGCAATTTACATCCCGCCCATCAGCATAACAAGGCTCCCAGTTCTCCATGGCCTGTCCTGCCTTTCTGGATTTTACACTTTTTTCAGATGGCCCTTTTGACCGGGGGGAAGTGAGACTTCATTGTAGTGCAGATTTCCTTTGCAAGCTTGCTTGGTTGGCCAAAAAGGGCGTATGCGTTTTTTCCTGAATATATTCAGGAAAAAACGCATACGCCCTTTTTGGCCAAGTGCATCATTGTGGACGTTCTGCCTCTTTTCCTATGCTTTCAGTGCAATTCCAGTCTACCTCCTGAAATCGGTTTCCTGCAATTCTGCCCCGCTTTCAAGTCCTCTTGGCAGCCTTACTTCAGTATATTTTTGGACGATAGCTGTCATTTATAACTCTGCAGGTTTGTGAATTACAGTGCCCCGAGCTCCTTTCTTCAACTCGCTTTCTTTTGAGCTGGCCGCAACACCGCAGGATGGCTTCAGGCCCTAATCTGGTTCCGGCACGGCACGCTGAGCCTTTGGTTAATTCCTCTTCCTGGTGGGAAATGAGAGTTAAATTTGCCCGTCCAGACACCTCCAGCTAGTCTCTCATTGGTTCTCGCTATTCCTGTTCATCTTCCGCAGAAATTGCAAACTGGGCCAAACAGGAGGTTAAAGGGACTGACTCTCCAAGTCGGGAGGGTGTTAGTAAAGCGTCTGGAATGTTGCACCCGAGTACCAGGGTACGAAAACTGAGACATATTTGAACACGTCTCCCGATCACATGGTTGATCATACTCTAGGTTCCACATGCATGTTTTAGCTGAAGGAAGAATACCTTAAACCTGGGTAGTTGAAACCCGTGGAATGGGTACCATGCAATATGACTTCAAAGGGTCTTCATTTGCTCACCGAACCTCTCCAATCCTATCACTGCTGCGTTTATACCCCTGTACACATGCTTGATTCTCTTTCGGAGACATAGCAATCCATAGGTTTTAAGATACTTACTAGTCAGGTACATTCTTAGGCATTTAATATGCGGTGTTGAGTCCATTTCGTTGAGCAAGGAGTAGCTCTTGTCTATTCCATATTTGGCTTAAGGAACTTTATCTGTGCTCATTTCAATCTCTGGTTTTATGCAGCACCCCAACTCACCTTTCCCCTTAAGCAAGCATAAGTTGGTTTTCTAAATTTGAGACCCTGTTCTGTTCTGTAATTCAGTTCCTGTGTAGCCAAGTTTACATTCCGTGTATTCCTGATATCTTATGATGTTTCTTTTTCTGTGTGACTTATTTCAGTTAGAATCATCATACCTGAATCCACTCATTGTGCTGCTAAGGGCCTGATGAGATAGATTTCATTGCTGAGTGATATTGCTTTGTAAGTAAATACCACAACTTCTTTATCCATTTTTCACTTTCTGCGATGTTGAACTTGTACGCTAAACGAGGTTCTTGTAAACAGAGGCGTCCCAAACTTTGGGGTGGCTGTGTCTTTTTGATTTTAATTTCCCTAAGCTATAGGACCATAAGTGGAAGTGCCCTAGGCTCTGTTGCTTTGTTTTTTAGATGTTTCAGGAAACACCATACACTTCTCCCGAGTGTCTGTTGGCAATTTACATCCCACCCATCAGCATAACAAGGCTCCCAGTTCTCCATGGCCTGTCCTGTCTTTCTGGATTTTACACTTTTTTCAGATAGCCCTTTTGACCGGGGGGAAGTGAGACTTCATTGTAGTGCAGATTTCCTTTGCAAGCTTGCTTGGTTGGCCAAAAAGGGCGTATGCGTTTTTTCCTGAATATATTCAGGAAAAAACGCATACGCCCTTTTTGGCCAAGTGCATCATTGTGGACGTTCTGCCTCTTTTCCTATGCTTTCAGTGCAATTCCAGTCTGCCTCCTGAAATCGGTTTCCTGCAATTCTGCCCCGCTTTCAAGTCCTCTTGGCAGCCTTACTTCAGTATATTTTTGGACGATAGCTGTCATTTATAACTCTGCAGGTTTGTGAATTACAGTGCCCCTGAGCTCCTTTCTTCAACTCGCTTTCTTTTGAGCTGGCCGCAACACCGCAGGATGGCTTCAGGCCCTAATCTGGTTCCGGCACGGCACGCTGAGCCTTTGGTTAATTCCTCTTCCTGGTGGGAAATGAGAGTTAAATTTGCCCGTCCAGACACCTCCAGCTAGTCTCTCATTGGTTCTCGCTATTCCTGTTCATCTTCCGCAGAAATTGCAAACTGGGCCAAACAGGAGGTTAAAGGGACTGACTCTCCAAGTCGGGAGGGTGTTAGTAAAGCGTCTGGAATGTTGCACCCGAGTACCAGGGTACGAAAACTGAGACATATTTGAACACGTCTCCCGATCACATGGTTGATCATACTCTAGGTTCCACATGCATGTTTTAGCTGAAGGAAGAATACCTTAAACCTGGGTAGTTGAAACCCGTGGAATGGGTACCATGCAATATGACTTCAAAGGGTCTTCATTTGCTCACCGAACCTCTCCAATCCTATCACTGCTGCGTTTATGCCCCTGTACACATGCTTGATTCTCTTTCGGAGACATAGCAATCCATAGGTTTTAAGATACTTACTAGTCAGGTACATTGTTAGGCATTTAATATGCGGTGTTGAGTCCATTTCGTTGAGCAAGGAGTAGCTCTTGTCTATTCCATATTTGGCTTAAGGAACTTTATCTGTGCTCATTTCAATCTCTGGTTTTATGCAGCACCCCAACTCACCTTTCCCCTTAAGCAAGCATAAGTTGGTTTTCTAAATTTGAGACCCTGTTCTGTTCTGTAATTCAGTTCCTGTGTAGCCAAGTTTACATTCCGTGTATTACTGATATCTTATGATGTTTCTTTTTCTGTGTGACTTATTTCAGTTAGAATCATCATACCTGAATCCACTCATTGTGCTGCTAAGGGCCTGATGACATAGATTTCATTGCTGAGAGATATTGTTTTGTAAGTAAATACCACAACTTCTTTATCCATTTTTCACTTTCTGCGATGTTGAACTTGTACTGTAAACGAGGTTCTTGTAAACAGAGGAGTCCCAAACTTTGGGGTGGCTGTGTCTTTTTGATTTTAATTTCCCTAAACTATAGGACCATAAGTGGAAGTGCCCTAGGCTCTGTTGCTTTGTTTTTTAGATGTTTCAGGAAACACCATACACTTCTCCCGAGTGTCTGTTGTCAATTTACATCCCGCCCATCAGCATAACAAGGCTCCCAGTTCTCCATGGCCTGTCCTGCCTTTCTGGATTTTACACTTTTTTCAGATGGCCCTTTTGACCGGGGGGAAGTGAGACTTCATTGTAGTGCAGATTTCCTTTGCAAGCTTGCTTGGTTGGCCAAAAAGGGCGTATGCGTTTTTTCCTGAATATATTCAGGAAAAAGCGCATACGCCCTTTTTGGCCAAGTGCATCATTGTGGACGTTCTGCCTCTTTTCCTATGCTTTCAATGCAATTCCAGTCTGCCTCCTGAAATCGGTTTCCTGCAATTCTGCCCCGCTTTCAAGTCCTCTTGGCAGCCTTACTTCAGTATATTTTTGGACGATAGCTGTCATTTATAACTCTGCAGGTTTGTGAATTACAGTACCCCTGAGCTCCTTTCTTCAACTCGCTTTCTTTTGAGCTGGCCGCAACACCGCAGGATGGCTTCAGGCCCTAATCTGGTTCCGGCACGGCACGCTGAGCCTTTGGTTAATTCCTCTTCCTGGTGGGAAATGAGAGTTAAATTTGCCCGTCCAGACACCTCCAGCTAGTCTCTCATTGGTTCTCGCTATTCCTGTTCATCTTCCGCAGAAATTGCAAACTGGGCCAAACAGGAGGTTAAAGGGACTGACTCTCCAAGTCGGGAGGGTGTTAGTAAAGCGTCTGGAATGTTGCACCCGAGTACCAGGGTACGAAAACTGAGACATATTTGAACACGTCTCCCGATCACATGGTTGATCATACTCTAGGTTCCACATGCATGTTTTAGCTGAAGGAAGAATACCTTAAACCTGGGTAGTTGAAACCCGTGGAATGGGTACCATGCAATATGACTTCAAAGGGTCTTCATTTGCTCACCGAACCTCTCCAATCCTATCACTGCTGCGTTTATGCCCCTGTACACATGCTTGATTCTCTTTCGGAGACATAGCAATCCATAGGTTTTAAGATACTTACTAGTCAGGTACATTCTTAGGCATTTAATATGCGGTGTTGAGTCCATTTCATTGAGCAAGGAGTAGCTCTTGTCTATTCCATATTTGGCTTAAGGAACTTTATCTGTGCTCATTTCAATCTCTGGTTTTATGCAGCACCCCAACTCACCTTTCCCCTTAAGCAAGCATAAGTTGGTTTTCTAAATTTGAGACCCTGTTCTGTTCTGTAATTCAGTTCCTGTGTAGCCAAGTTTACATTCCGTGTATTACTGATATCTTATGATGTTTCTTTTTCTGTGTGACTTATTTCAGTTAGAATCATCATACCTGAATCCACTCATTGTGCTGCTAAGGGCCTGATGACATAGATTTCATTGCTGAGTGATATTGCTTTGTAAGTAAATACCACAACTTCTTTATCCATTTTTCACTTTCTGCGATGTTGAACTTGTACTGTAAACGAGGTTCTTGTAAACAGAGGCGTCCCAAACTTTGGGGTGGCTGTGTCTTTTTGATTTTAATTTCCCTAAGCTATAGGACCATAAGTGGAAGTGCCCTAGGCTCTGTTGCTTTGTTTTTTAGATGTTTCAGGAAACACCATACACTTCTCCCGAGTGTCTGTTGGCAATTTACATCCCGCCCATCAGCATAACAAGGCTCCCAGTTCTCCATGGCCTGTCCTGCCTTTCTGGATTTTACACTTTTTTCAGATGGCCCTTTTGACCGGGGGGAAGTGAGACTTCATTGTAGTGCAGATTTCCTTTGCAAGCTTGCTTGGTTGGCCAAAAAGGGCGTATGCGTTTTTTCCTGAATATATTCAGGAAAAAACGCATACGCCCTTTTTGGCCAAGTGCATCATTGTGGACGTTCTGCCTCTTTTCCTATGCTTTCAATGCAATTCCAGTCTACCTCCTGAAATCGGTTTCCTGCAATTCTGCCCCGCTTTCAAGTCCTCTTGGCAGCCTTACTTCAGTATATTTTTGGACGATAGCTGTCATTTATAACTCTGCAGGTTTGTGAATTACAGTGCCCCTGAGCTCCTTTCTTCAACTCGCTTTCTTTTGAGCTGGCCGCAACACCGCAGGATGGCTTCAGGCCCTAATCTGGTTCCGGCACGGCACGCTGAGCCTTTGGTTAATTCCTCTTCCTGGTGGGAAATGAGAGTTAAATTTGCCCGTCCAGACACCTCCAGCTAGTCTCTCATTGGTTCTCGCTATTCCTGTTCATCTTCCGCAGAAATTGCAAACTGGGCCAAACAGGAGGTTAAAGGGACTGACTCTCCAAGTCGGGAGGGTGTTAGTAAAGCGTCTGGAATGTTGCACCCGAGTACCAGGGTACGAAAACTGAGACATATTTGAACACGTCTCCCGATCACATGGTTGATCATACTCTAGGTTCCACATGCATGTTTTAGCTGAAGGAAGAATACCTTAAACCTGGGTAGTTGAAACCCGTGGAATGGGTACCATGCAATATGACTTCAAAGGGTCTTCATTTGCTCACCGAACCTCTCCAATCCTATCACTGCTGCGTTTATGCCCCTGTACACATGCTTGATTCTCTTTCGGAGACATAGCAATCCATAGGTTTTAAGATACTTACTAGTCAGGTACATTCTTAGGCATTTAATATGCGGTGTTGAGTCCATTTCGTTGAGCAAGGAGTAGCTCTTGTCTATTCCATATTTGGCTTAAGGAACTTTATCTGTGCTCATTTCAATCTCTGGTTTTATGCAGCACCCCAACTCACCTTTACCCTTAAGCAAGCATAAGTTGGTTTTCTAAATTTGAGACCCTGTTCTGTTCTGTAATTCAGTTCCTGTGTAGCCAAGTTTACATTCCGTGTATTACTGATATCTTATGATGTTTCTTTTTCTGTGTGACTTATTTCAGTTAGAATCATCATACCTGAATCCACTCATTGTGCTGCTAAGGGCCTGATGACATAGATTTCATTGCTGAGTGATATTGCTTTGTAAGTAAATACCACAACTTCTTTATCCATTTTTCACTTTCTGCGATGTTGAACTTGTACGCTAAACGAGGTTCTTGTAAACAGAGGCGTCCCAAACTTTGGGGTGGCTGTGTCTTTTTGATTTTAATTTCCCTAAGCTATAGGACCATAAGTGGAAGTGCCCTAGGCTCTGTTGCTTTGTTTTTTAGATGTTTCAGGAAACACCATACACTTCTCCCGAGTGTCTGTTGGCAATTTACATCCCGCCCATCAGCATAACAAGGCTCCCAGTTCTCCATGGCCTGTCCTGCCTTTCTGGATTTTACACTTTTTTCAGATGGCCCTTTTGACCGGGGGGAAGTGAGACTTCATTGTAGTGCAGATTTCCTTTGCAAGCTTGCTTGGTTGGCCAAAAAGGGCGTATGCGTTTTTTCCTGAATATATTCAGGAAAAAACGCATACGCCCTTTTTGGCCAAGTGCATCATTGTGGACGTTCTGCCTCTTTTCCTATGCTTTCAATGCAATTCCAGTCTGCCTCCTGAAATCGGTTTCCTGCAATTCTGCCCCGCTTTCAAGTCCTCTTGGCAGCCTTACTTCAGTATATTTTTGGACGATAGCTGTCATTTATAACTCTGCAGGTTTGTGAATTACAGTGCCCCTGAGCTCCTTTCTTCAACTCGCTTTCTTTTGAGCTGGCCGCAACACCGCAGGATGGCTTCAGGCCCTAATCTGGTTCCGGCACGGCACGCTGAGCCTTTGGTTAATTCCTCTTCCTGGTGGGAAATGAGAGTTAAATTTGCCCGTCCAGACACCTCCAGCTAGTCTCTCATTGGTTCTCGCTATTCCTGTTCATCTTCCGCAGAAATTGCAAACTGGGCCAAACAGGAGGTTAAAGGGACTGACTCTCCAAGTCGGGAGGGTGTTAGTAAAGCGTCTGGAATGTTGCACCCGAGTACCAGGGTACGAAAACTGAGACATATTTGAACACGTCTCCCGATCACATGGTTGATCATACTCTAGGTTCCACATGCATGTTTTAGCTGAAGGAAGAATACCTTAAACCTGGGTAGTTGAAACCCGTGGAATGGGTACCATGCAATATGACTTCAAAGGGTCTTCATTTGCTCACCGAACCTCTCCAATCCTATCACTGCTGCGTTTATGCCCCTGTACACATGCTTGATTCTCTTTCGGAGACATAGCAATCCATAGGTTTTAAGATACTTACTAGTCAGGTACATTCTTAGGCATTTAATATGCGGTGTTGAGTCCATTTCGTTGAGCAAGGAGTAGCTCTTGTCTATTCCATATTTGGCTTAAGGAACTTTATCTGTGCTCATTTCAATCTCTGGTTTTATGCAGCACCCCAACTCACCTTTCCCCTTAAGCAAGCATAAGTTGGTTTTCTAAATTTGAGACCCTGTTCTGTTCTGTAATTCAGTTCCTGTGTAGCCAAGTTTACATTCCGTGTATTACTGATATCTTATGATGTTTCTTTTTCTGTGTGACTTATTTCAGTTAGAATCATCATACCTGAATCCACTCATTGTGCTGCTAAGGGCCTGATGACATAGATTTCATTGCTGAGAGATATTGTTTTGTAAGTAAATACCACAACTTCTTTATCCATTTTTCACTTTCTGCGATGTTGAACTTGTACTGTAAACGAGGTTCTTGTAAACAGAGGAGTCCCAAACTTTGGGGTGGCTGTGTCTTTTTGATTTTAATTTCCCTAAACTATAGGACCATAAGTGGAAGTGCCCTAGGCTCTGTTGCTTTGTTTTTTAGATGTTTCAGGAAACACCATACACTTCTCCCGAGTGTCTGTTGTCAATTTACATCCCGCCCATCAGCATAACAAGGCTCCCAGTTCTCCATGGCCTGTCCTGCCTTTCTGGATTTTACACTTTTTTCAGATGGCCCTTTTGACCGGGGGGAAGTGAGACTTCATTGTAGTGCAGATTTCCTTTGCAAGCTTGCTTGGTTGGCCAAAAAGGGCGTATGCGTTTTTTCCTGAATATATTCAGGAAAAAGCGCATACGCCCTTTTTGGCCAAGTGCATCATTGTGGACGTTCTGCCTCTTTTCCTATGCTTTCAATGCAATTCCAGTCTGCCTCCTGAAATCGGTTTCCTGCAATTCTGCCCCGCTTTCAAGTCCTCTTGGCAGCCTTACTTCAGTATATTTTTGGACGATAGCTGTCATTTATAACTCTGCAGGTTTGTGAATTACAGTACCCCTGAGCTCCTTTCTTCAACTCGCTTTCTTTTGAGCTGGCCGCAACACCGCAGGATGGCTTCAGGCCCTAATCTGGTTCCGGCACGGCACGCTGAGCCTTTGGTTAATTCCTCTTCCTGGTGGGAAATGAGAGTTAAATTTGCCCGTCCAGACACCTCCAGCTAGTCTCTCATTGGTTCTCGCTATTCCTGTTCATCTTCCGCAGAAATTGCAAACTGGGCCAAACAGGAGGTTAAAGGGACTGACTCTCCAAGTCGGGAGGGTGTTAGTAAAGCGTCTGGAATGTTGCACCCGAGTACCAGGGTACGAAAACTGAGACATATTTGAACACGTCTCCCGATCACATGGTTGATCATACTCTAGGTTCCACATGCATGTTTTAGCTGAAGGAAGAATACCTTAAACCTGGGTAGTTGAAACCCGTGGAATGGGTACCATGCAATATGACTTCAAAGGGTCTTCATTTGCTCACCGAACCTCTCCAATCCTATCACTGCTGCGTTTATGCCCCTGTACACATGCTTGATTCTCTTTCGGAGACATAGCAATCCATAGGTTTTAAGATACTTACTAGTCAGGTACATTCTTAGGCATTTAATATGCGGTGTTGAGTCCATTTCATTGAGCAAGGAGTAGCTCTTGTCTATTCCATATTTGGCTTAAGGAACTTTATCTGTGCTCATTTCAATCTCTGGTTTTATGCAGCACCCCAACTCACCTTTCCCCTTAAGCAAGCATAAGTTGGTTTTCTAAATTTGAGACCCTGTTCTGTTCTGTAATTCAGTTCCTGTGTAGCCAAGTTTACATTCCGTGTATTACTGATATCTTATGATGTTTCTTTTTCTGTGTGACTTATTTCAGTTAGAATCATCATACCTGAATCCACTCATTGTGCTGCTAAGGGCCTGATGACATAGATTTCATTGCTGAGTGATATTGCTTTGTAAGTAAATACCACAACTTCTTTATCCATTTTTCACTTTCTGCGATGTTGAACTTGTACTGTAAACGAGGTTCTTGTAAACAGAGGCGTCCCAAACTTTGGGGTGGCTGTGTCTTTTTGATTTTAATTTCCCTAAGCTATAGGACCATAAGTGGA
The DNA here is from genome assembly GCF_039906515.1 of Pseudorca crassidens. Lineage (NCBI taxonomy): Eukaryota > Metazoa > Chordata > Mammalia > Artiodactyla > Delphinidae > Pseudorca > Pseudorca crassidens. The sequence continues at coordinate 79,640 of NW_027136134.1, forward strand.
AGTGCCCTAGGCTCTGTTGCTTTGTTTTTTAGATGTTTCAGGAAACACCATACACTTCTCCCGAGTGTCTGTTGGCAATTTACATCCCGCCCATCAGCATAACAAGGCTCCCAGTTCTCCATGGCCTGTCCTGCCTTTCTGGATTTTACACTTTTTTCAGATGGCCCTTTTGACCGGGGGGAAGTGAGACTTCATTGTAGTGCAGATTTCCTTTGCAAGCTTGCTTGGTTGGCCAAAAAGGGCGTATGCGTTTTTTCCTGAATATATTCAGGAAAAAACGCATACGCCCTTTTTGGCCAAGTGCATCATTGTGGACGTTCTGCCTCTTTTCCTATGCTTTCAATGCAATTCCAGTCTACCTCCTGAAATCGGTTTCCTGCAATTCTGCCCCGCTTTCAAGTCCTCTTGGCAGCCTTACTTCAGTATATTTTTGGACGATAGCTGTCATTTATAACTCTGCAGGTTTGTGAATTACAGTGCCCCTGAGCTCCTTTCTTCAACTCGCTTTCTTTTGAGCTGGCCGCAACACCGCAGGATGGCTTCAGGCCCTAATCTGGTTCCGGCACGGCACGCTGAGCCTTTGGTTAATTCCTCTTCCTGGTGGGAAATGAGAGTTAAATTTGCCCGTCCAGACACCTCCAGCTAGTCTCTCATTGGTTCTCGCTATTCCTGTTCATCTTCCGCAGAAATTGCAAACTGGGCCAAACAGGAGGTTAAAGGGACTGACTCTCCAAGTCGGGAGGGTGTTAGTAAAGCGTCTGGAATGTTGCACCCGAGTACCAGGGTACGAAAACTGAGACATATTTGAACACGTCTCCCGATCACATGGTTGATCATACTCTAGGTTCCACATGCATGTTTTAGCTGAAGGAAGAATACCTTAAACCTGGGTAGTTGAAACCCGTGGAATGGGTACCATGCAATATGACTTCAAAGGGTCTTCATTTGCTCACCGAACCTCTCCAATCCTATCACTGCTGCGTTTATGCCCCTGTACACATGCTTGATTCTCTTTCGGAGACATAGCAATCCATAGGTTTTAAGATACTTACTAGTCAGGTACATTCTTAGGCATTTAATATGCGGTGTTGAGTCCATTTCGTTGAGCAAGGAGTAGCTCTTGTCTATTCCATATTTGGCTTAAGGAACTTTATCTGTGCTCATTTCAATCTCTGGTTTTATGCAGCACCCCAACTCACCTTTACCCTTAAGCAAGCATAAGTTGGTTTTCTAAATTTGAGACCCTGTTCTGTTCTGTAATTCAGTTCCTGTGTAGCCAAGTTTACATTCCGTGTATTACTGATATCTTATGATGTTTCTTTTTCTGTGTGACTTATTTCAGTTAGAATCATCATACCTGAATCCACTCATTGTGCTGCTAAGGGCCTGATGACATAGATTTCATTGCTGAGTGATATTGCTTTGTAAGTAAATACCACAACTTCTTTATCCATTTTTCACTTTCTGCGATGTTGAACTTGTACGCTAAACGAGGTTCTTGTAAACAGAGGCGTCCCAAACTTTGGGGTGGCTGTGTCTTTTTGATTTTAATTTCCCTAAGCTATAGGACCATAAGTGGAAGTGCCCTAGGCTCTGTTGCTTTGTTTTTTAGATGTTTCAGGAAACACCATACACTTCTCCCGAGTGTCTGTTGGCAATTTACATCCCGCCCATCAGCATAACAAGGCTCCCAGTTCTCCATGGCCTGTCCTGCCTTTCTGGATTTTACACTTTTTTCAGATGGCCCTTTTGACCGGGGGGAAGTGAGACTTCATTGTAGTGCAGATTTCCTTTGCAAGCTTGCTTGGTTGGCCAAAAAGGGCGTATGCGTTTTTTCCTGAATATATTCAGGAAAAAACGCATACGCCCTTTTTGGCCAAGTGCATCATTGTGGACGTTCTGCCTCTTTTCCTATGCTTTCAATGCAATTCCAGTCTGCCTCCTGAAATCGGTTTCCTGCAATTCTGCCCCGCTTTCAAGTCCTCTTGGCAGCCTTACTTCAGTATATTTTTGGACGATAGCTGTCATTTATAACTCTGCAGGTTTGTGAATTACAGTGCCCCTGAGCTCCTTTCTTCAACTCGCTTTCTTTTGAGCTGGCCGCAACACCGCAGGATGGCTTCAGGCCCTAATCTGGTTCCGGCACGGCACGCTGAGCCTTTGGTTAATTCCTCTTCCTGGTGGGAAATGAGAGTTAAATTTGCCCGTCCAGACACCTCCAGCTAGTCTCTCATTGGTTCTCGCTATTCCTGTTCATCTTCCGCAGAAATTGCAAACTGGGCCAAACAGGAGGTTAAAGGGACTGACTCTCCAAGTCGGGAGGGTGTTAGTAAAGCGTCTGGAATGTTGCACCCGAGTACCAGGGTACGAAAACTGAGACATATTTGAACACGTCTCCCGATCACATGGTTGATCATACTCTAGGTTCCACATGCATGTTTTAGCTGAAGGAAGAATACCTTAAACCTGGGTAGTTGAAACCCGTGGAATGGGTACCATGCAATATGACTTCAAAGGGTCTTCATTTGCTCACCGAACCTCTCCAATCCTATCACTGCTGCGTTTATGCCCCTGTACACATGCTTGATTCTCTTTCGGAGACATAGCAATCCATAGGTTTTAAGATACTTACTAGTCAGGTACATTCTTAGGCATTTAATATGCGGTGTTGAGTCCATTTCGTTGAGCAAGGAGTAGCTCTTGTCTATTCCATATTTGGCTTAAGGAACTTTATCTGTGCTCATTTCAATCTCTGGTTTTATGCAGCACCCCAACTCACCTTTCCCCTTAAGCAAGCATAAGTTGGTTTTCTAAATTTGAGACCCTGTTCTGTTCTGTAATTCAGTTCCTGTGTAGCCAAGTTTACATTCCGTGTATTACTGATATCTTATGATGTTTCTTTTTCTGTGTGACTTATTTCAGTTAGAATCATCATACCTGAATCCACTCATTGTGCTGCTAAGGGCCTGATGACATAGATTTCATTGCTGAGTGATATTGCTTTGTAAGTAAATACCACAACTTCTTTATCCATTTTTCACTTTCTGCGATGTTGAACTTGTACTGTAAACGAGGTTCTTGTAAACAGAGGCGTCCCAATGTTTGGGGTGGCTGTGTCTTTTTGATTTTAATTTCCCTAAGCTATAGGACCATAAGTGGAAGTGCCCTAGGCTCTGTTGCTTTGTTTTTTAGATGTTTCAGGAAACACCATACACTTCTCCCGAGTGTCTGTTGGCAATTTACATCCCGCCCATCAGCATAACAAGGCTCCCAGTTCTCCATGGCCTGTCCTGCCTTTCTGGATTTTACACTTTTTTCAGATGGCCCTTTTGACCGGGGGGAAGTGAGACTTCATTGTAGTGCAGATTTCCTTTGCAAGCTTGCTTGGTTGGCCAAAAAGGGCGTATGCGTTTTTTCCTGAATATATTCAGGAAAAAACGCATACGCCCTTTTTGGCCAAGTGCATCATTGTGGACGTTCTGCCTCTTTTCCTATGCTTTCAATGCAATTCCAGTCTGCCTCCTGAAATCGGTTTCCTGCAATTCTGCCCCGCTTTCAAGTCCTCTTGGCAGCCTTACTTCAGTATATTTTTGGACGATAGCTGTCATTTATAACTCTGCAGGTTTGTGAATTACAGTGCCCCTGAGCTCCTTTCTTCAACTCGCTTTCTTTTGAGCTGGCCGCAACACCGCAGGATGGCTTCAGGCCCTAATCTGGTTCCGGCACGGCACGCTGAGCCTTTGGTTAATTCCTCTTCCTGGTGGGAAATGAGAGTTAAATTTGCCCGTCCAGACACCTCCAGCTAGTCTCTCATTGGTTCTCGCTATTCCTGTTCATCTTCCGCAGAAATTGCAAACTGGGCCAAACAGGAGGTTAAAGGGACTGACTCTCCAAGTCGGGAGGGTGTTAGTAAAGCGTCTGGAATGTTGCACCCGAGTACCAGGGTACGAAAACTGAGACATATTTGAACACGTCTCCCGATCACATGGTTGATCATACTCTAGGTTCCACATGCATGTTTTAGCTGAAGGAAGAATACCTTAAACCTGGGTAGTTGAAACCCGTGGAATGGGTACCATGCAATATGACTTCAAAGGGTCTTCATTTGCTCACCGAACCTCTCCAATCCTATCACTGCTGCGTTTATGCCCCTGTACACATGCTTGATTCTCTTTCGGAGACATAGCAATCCATAGGTTTTAAGATACTTACTAGTCAGGTACATTCTTAGGCATTTAATATGCGGTGTTGAGTCCATTTCGTTGAGCAAGGAGTAGCTCTTGTCTATTCCATATTTGGCTTAAGGAACTTTATCTGTGCTCATTTCAATCTCTGGTTTTATGCAGCACCCCAACTCACCTTTCCCCTTAAGCAAGCATAAGTTGGTTTTCTAAATTTGAGACCCTGTTCTGTTCTGTAATTCAGTTCCTGTGTAGCCAAGTTTACATTCCGTGTATTACTGATATCTTATGATGTTTCTTTTTCTGTGTGACTTATTTCAGTTAGAATCATCATACCTGAATCCACTCATTGTGCTGCTAAGGGCCTGATGACATAGATTTCATTGCTGAGTGATATTGCTTTGTAAGTAAATACCACAACTTCTTTATCCATTTTTCACTTTCTGCGATGTTGAACTTGTACTGTAAACGAGGTTCTTGTAAACAGAGGCGTCCCAATGTTTGGGGTGGCTGTGTCTTTTTGATTTTAATTTCCCTAAGCTATAGGACCATAAGTGGAAGTGCCCTAGGCTCTGTTGCTTTGTTTTTTAGATGTTTCAGGAAACACCATACACTTCTCCCGAGTGTCTGTTGGCAATTTACATCCCGCCCATCAGCATAACAAGGCTCCCAGTTCTCCATGGCCTGTCCTGCCTTTCTGGATTTTACACTTTTTTCAGATGGCCCTTTTGACCGGGGGGAAGTGAGACTTCATTGTAGTGCAGATTTCCTTTGCAAGCTTGCTTGGTTGGCCAAAAAGGGCGTATGCGTTTTTTCCTGAATATATTCAGGAAAAAACGCATACGCCCTTTTTGGCCAAGTGCATCATTGTGGACGTTCTGCCTCTTTTCCTATGCTTTCAATGCAATTCCAGTCTGCCTCCTGAAATCGGTTTCCTGCAATTCTGCCCCGCTTTCAAGTCCTCTTGGCAGCCTTACTTCAGTATATTTTTGGACGATAGCTGTCATTTATAACTCTGCAGGTTTGTGAATTACAGTGCCCCTGAGCTCCTTTCTTCAACTCGCTTTCTTTTGAGCTGGCCGCAACACCGCAGGATGGCTTCAGGCCCTAATCTGGTTCCGGCACGGCACGCTGAGCCTTTGGTTAATTCCTCTTCCTGGTGGGAAATGAGAGTTAAATTTGCCCGTCCAGACACCTCCAGCTAGTCTCTCATTGGTTCTCGCTATTCCTGTTCATCTTCCGCAGAAATTGCAAACTGGGCCAAACAGGAGGTTAAAGGGACTGACTCTCCAAGTCGGGAGGGTGTTAGTAAAGCGTCTGGAATGTTGCACCCGAGTACCAGGGTACGAAAACTGAGACATATTTGAACACGTCTCCCGATCACATGGTTGATCATACTCTAGGTTCCACATGCATGTTTTAGCTGAAGGAAGAATACCTTAAACCTGGGTAGTTGAAACCCGTGGAATGGGTACCATGCAATATGACTTCAAAGGGTCTTCATTTGCTCACCGAACCTCTCCAATCCTATCACTGCTGCGTTTATGCCCCTGTACACATGCTTGATTCTCTTTCGGAGACATAGCAATCCATAGGTTTTAAGATACTTACTAGTCAGGTACATTCTTAGGCATTTAATATGCGGTGTTGAGTCCATTTCGTTGAGCAAGGAGTAGCTCTTGTCTATTCCATATTTGGCTTAAGGAACTTTATCTGTGCTCATTTCAATCTCTGGTTTTATGCAGCACCCCAACTCCCCTTTCCCCTTAAGCAAGCATAAGTTGGTTTTCTAAATTTGAGACCCTGTTCTGTTCTGTAATTCAGTTCCTGTGTAGCCAAGTTTACATTCCGTGTATTACTGATATCTTATGATGTTTCTTTTTCTGTGTGACTTATTTCAGTTAGAATCATCATACCTGAATCCACTCATTGTGCTGCTAAGGGCCTGATGACATAGATTTCATTGCTGAGTGATATTGCTTTGTAAGTAAATACCACAACTTCTTTATCCATTTTTCACTTTCTGCGATGTTGAACTTGTACTGTAAACGAGGTTCTTGTAAACAGAGGCGTCCCAATGTTTGGGGTGGCTGTGTCTTTTTGATTTTAATTTCCCTAAGCTATAGGACCATAAGTGGAAGTGCCCTAGGCTCTGTTGCTTTGTTTTTTAGATGTTTCAGGAAACACCATACACTTCTCCCGAGTGTCTGTTGGCAATTTACATCCCGCCCATCAGCATAACAAGGCTCCCAGTTCTCCATGGCCTGTCCTGCCTTTCTGGATTTTACACTTTTTTCAGATGGCCCTTTTGACCGGGGGGAAGTGAGACTTCATTGTAGTGCAGATTTCCTTTGCAAGCTTGCTTGGTTGGCCAAAAAGGGCGTATGCGTTTTTTCCTGAATATATTCAGGAAAAAACGCATACGCCCTTTTTGGCCAAGTGCATCATTGTGGACGTTCTGCCTCTTTTCCTATGCTTTCAATGCAATTCCAGTCTGCCTCCTGAAATCGGTTTCCTGCAATTCTGCCCCGCTTTCAAGTCCTCTTGGCAGCCTTACTTCAGTATATTTTTGGACGATAGCTGTCATTTATAACTCTGCAGGTTTGTGAATTACAGTACCCCTGAGCTCCTTTCTTCAACTCGCTTTCTTTTGAGCTGGCCGCAACACCGCAGGATGGCTTCAGGCCCTAATCTGGTTCCGGCACGGCACGCTGAGCCTTTGGTTAATTCCTCTTCCTGGTGGGAAATGAGAGTTAAATTTGCCCGTCCAGACACCTCCAGCTAGTCTCTCATTGGTTCTCGCTATTCCTGTTCATCTTCCGCAGAAATTGCAAACTGGGCCAAACAGGAGGTTAAAGGGACTGACTCTCCAAGTCGGGAGGGTGTTAGTAAAGCGTCTGGAATGTTGCACCCGAGTACCAGGGTACGAAAACTGAGACATATTTGAACACGTCTCCCGATCACATGGTTGATCATACTCTAGGTTCCACATGCATGTTTTAGCTGAAGGAAGAATACCTTAAACCTGGGTAGTTGAAACCCGTGGAATGGGTACCATGCAATATGACTTCAAAGGGTCTTCATTTGCTCACCGAACCTCTCCAATCCTATCACTGCTGCGTTTATGCCCCTGTACACATGCTTGATTCTCTTTCGGAGACATAGCTATCCATAGGTTTTAAGATACTTACTAGTCAGGTACATTCTTAGGCATTTAATATGCGGTGTTGAGTCCATTTCGTTGAGCAAGGAGTAGCTCTTGTCTATTCCATATTTGGCTTAAGGAACTTTATCTGTGCTCATTTCAATCTCTGGTTTTATGCAGCACCCCAACTCACCTTTCCCCTTAAGCAAGCATAAGTTGGTTTTCTAAATTTGAGACCCTGTTCTGTTCTGTAATTCAGTTCCTGTGTAGCCAAGTTTACATTCCGTGTATTACTGATATCTTATGATGTTTCTTTTTCTGTGTGACTTATTTCAGTTAGAATCATCATACCTGAATCCACTCATTGTGCTGCTAAGGGCCTGATGACATAGATTTCATTGCTGAGTGATATTGCTTTGTAAGTAAATACCACAACTTCTTTATCCATTTTTCACTTTCTGCGATGTTGAACTTGTACTGTAAACGAGGTTCTTGTAAACAGAGGCGTCCCAAACTTTGGGGTGGCTGTGTCTTTTTGATTTTAATTTCCCTAAGCTATAGGACCATAAGTGGAAGTGCCCTAGGCTCTGTTGCTTTGTTTTTTAGATGTTTCAGGAAACACCATACACTTCTCCCGAGTGTCTGTTGGCAATTTACATCCCGCCCATCAGCATAACAAGGCTCCCAGTTCTCCATGGCCTGTCCTGCCTTTCTGGATTTTACACTTTTTTCAGATGGCCCTTTTGACCGGGGGGAAGTGAGACTTCATTGTAGTGCAGATTTCCTTTGCAAGCTTGCTTGGTTGGCCAAAAAGGGCGTATGCGTTTTTTCCTGAATATATTCAGGAAAAAACGCATACGCCCTTTTTGGCCAAGTGCATCATTGTGGACGTTCTGCCTCTTTTCCTATGCTTTCAATGCAATTCCAGTCTACCTCCTGAAATCGGTTTCCTGCAATTCTGCCCCGCTTTCAAGTCCTCTTGGCAGCCTTACTTCAGTATATTTTTGGACGATAGCTGTCATTTATAACTCTGCAGGTTTGTGAATTACAGTGCCCCTGAGCTCCTTTCTTCAACTCGCTTTCTTTTGAGCTGGCCGCAACACCGCAGGATGGCTTCAGGCCCTAATCTGGTTCCGGCACGGCACGCTGAGCCTTTGGTTAATTCCTCTTCCTGGTGGGAAATGAGAGTTAAATTTGCCCGTCCAGACACCTCCAGCTAGTCTCTCATTGGTTCTCGCTATTCCTGTTCATCTTCCGCAGAAATTGCAAACTGGGCCAAACAGGAGGTTAAAGGGACTGACTCTCCAAGTCGGGAGGGTGTTAGTAAAGCGTCTGGAATGTTGCACCCGAGTACCAGGGTACGAAAACTGAGACATATTTGAACACGTCTCCCGATCACATGGTTGATCATACTCTAGGTTCCACATGCATGTTTTAGCTGAAGGAAGAATACCTTAAACCTGGGTAGTTGAAACCCGTGGAATGGGTACCATGCAATATGACTTCAAAGGGTCTTCATTTGCTCACCGAACCTCTCCAATCCTATCACTGCTGCGTTTATGCCCCTGTACACATGCTTGATTCTCTTTCGGAGACATAGCAATCCATAGGTTTTAAGATACTTACTAGTCAGGTACATTCTTAGGCATTTAATATGCGGTGTTGAGTCCATTTCGTTGAGCAAGGAGTAGCTCTTGTCTATTCCATATTTGGCTTAAGGAACTTTATCTGTGCTCATTTCAATCTCTGGTTTTATGCAGCACCCCAACTCACCTTTCCCCTTAAGCAAGCATAAGTTGGTTTTCTAAATTTGAGACCCTGTTCTGTTTTGGAATTCAGTTCCTGTGTAGCCAAGTTTAAATTCCGTGTATTAGTGATATCTTATGATGTTTCTTTTTCTGTGTGACTTATTTCAGTTAGAATCATCATACCTGAATCAACTCATTGTGCTGCTAAGGGCCTGATGACATAGATTTCATTGCTGAGTGATATTGCTTTGTAAGTAAATACCACAACTTCTTTATCCATTTTTCACTTTCTGCGATGTTGAACTTGTACTGTAAACGAGGTTCTTGTAAACAGAGGGGTCCCAAACTTTGGGGTGGCTGTGTCTTTTTGATTTTAATTTCCCTAAGCTATAGGACCATAAGTGGAAGTGCCCTAGGCTCTGTTGCTTTGTTTTTTAGATGTTTCAGGAAACACCATACACTTCTCCCGAGTGTCTGTTGGCAATTTACATCCCGCCCATCAGCATAACAAGGCTCCCAGTTCTCCATGGCCTGTCCTGCCTTTCTGGATTTTACACTTTTTTCAGATGGCCCTTTTGACCGGGGGGAAGTGAGACTTCATTGTAGTGCAGATTTCCTTTGCAAGCTTGCTTGGTTGGCCAAAAAGGGCGTATGCGTTTTTTCCTGAATATATTCAGGAAAAAACGCATACGCCCTTTTTGGCCAAGTGCATCATTGTGGACGTTCTGCCTCTTTTCCTATGCTTTCAATGCAATTCCAGTCTGCCTCCTGAAATCGGTTTCCTGCAATTCTGCCCCGCTTTCAAGTCCTCTTGGCAGCCTTACTTCAGTATATTTTTGGACGATAGCTGTCATTTATAACTCTGCAGGTTTGTGAATTACAGTGCCCCTGAGCTCCTTTCTTCAACTCGCTTTCTTTTGAGCTGGCCGCAACACCGCAGGATGGCTTCAGGCCCTAATCTAGTTCCGGCACGGCACGCTGAGCCTTTGGTTAATTCCTCTTCCTGGTGGGAAATGAGAGTTAAATTTGCCCGTCCAGACACCTTCCAGCTAGTCTCTCATTGGTTCTCGCTATTCCTGTTCATCTTCCGCAGAAATTGCAAACTGGGCCAAACAGGAGGTTAAAGGGACTGACTCTCCAAGTCGGGAGGGTGTTAGTAAAGCGTCTGGAATGTTGCACCCGAGTACCAGGGTACGAAAACTGAGACATATTTGAACACGTCTCCCGATCACATGGTTGATCATACTCTAGGTTCCACATGCATGTTTTAGCTGAAGGAAGAATACCTTAAACCTGGGTAGTTGAAACCCGTGGAATGGGTACCATGCAATATGACTTCAAAGGGTCTTCATTTGCTCACCGAACCTCTCCAATCCTATCACTGCTGCGTTTATGCCCCTGTACACATGCTTGATTCTCTTTCGGAGACATAGCAATCCATAGGTTTTAAGATACTTACTAGTCAGGTACATTCTTAGGCATTTAATATGCGGTGTTGAGTCCATTTCGTTGAGCAAGGAGTAGCTCTTGTCTATTCCATATTTGGCTTAAGGAACTTTATCTGTGCTCATTTCAATCTCTGGTTTTATGCAGCACCCCAACTCACCTTTCCCCTTAAGCAAGCATAAGTTGGTTTTCTAAATTTGAGACCCTGTTCTGTTTTGGAATTCAGTTCCTGTGTAGCCAAGTTTACATTCCGTGTATTACTGATATCTTATGATGTTTCTTTTTCTGTGTGACTTATTTCAGTTAGAATCATCATACCTGAATCCACTCATTGTGCTGCTAAGGGCCTGATGACATAGATTTCATTGCTGAGTGATATTGCTTTGTAAGTAAATACCACAACTTCTTTATCCATTTTTCACTTTCTGCGATGTTGAACTTGTACTGTAAACGAGGTTCTTGTAAACAGAGGCGTCCCAAACTTTGGGGTGGCTGTGTCTTTTTGATTTTAATTTCCCTAAGCTATAGGACCATAAGTGGAAGTGCCCTAGGCTCTGTTGCTTTGTTTTTTAGATGTTTCAGGAAACACCATACACTTCTCCCGAGTGTCTGTTGGCAATTTACATCCCGCCCATCAGCATAACAAGGCTCCCAGTTCTCCATGGCCTGTCCTGCCTTTCTGGATTTTACACTTTTTTCAGATGGCCCTTTTGACCGGGGGGAAGTGAGACTTCATTGTAGTGCAGATTTCCTTTGCAAGCTTGCTTGGTTGGCCAAAAAGGGCGTATGCGTTTTTTCCTGAATATATTCAGGAAAAAACGCATACGCCCTTTTTGGCCAAGTGCATCATTGTGGACGTTCTGCCTCTTTTCCTATGCTTTCAATGCAATTCCAGTCTACCTCCTGAAATCGGTTTCCTGCAATTCTGTCCCGCTTTCAAGTCCTCTTGGCAGCCTTACTTCAGTATATTTTTGGACGATAGCTGTCATTTATAACTCTGCAGGTTTGTGAATTACAGTGCCCCTGAGCTCCTTTCTTCAACTCGCTTTCTTTTGAGCTGGCCGCAACACCGCAGGATGGCTTCAGGCCCTAATCTGGTTCCGGCACGGCACGCTGAGCCTTTGGTTAATTCCTCTTCCTGGTGGGAAATGAGAGTTAAATTTGCCCGTCCAGACACCTCCAGCTAGTCTCTCATTGGTTCTCGCTATTCCTGTTCATCTTCCGCAGAAATTGCAAACTGGGCCAAACAGGAGGTTAAAGGGACTGACTCTCCAAGTCGGGAGGGTGTTAGTAAAGCGTCTGGAATGTTGCACCCGAGTACCAGGGTACGAAAACTGAGACATATTTGAACACGTCTCCCGATCACATGGTTGATCATACTCTAGGTTCCACATGCATGTTTTAGCTGAAGGAAGAATACCTTAAACCTGGGTAGTTGAAACCCGTGGAATGGGTACCATGCAATATGACTTCAAAGGGTCTTCATTTGCTCACCGAACCTCTCCAATCCTATCACTGCTGCGTTTATGCCCCTGTACACATGCTTGATTCTCTTTCGGAGACATAGCAATCCATAGGTTTTAAGATACTTACTAGTCAGGTACATTCTTAGGCGTTTAATATGCGGTGTTGAGTCCATTTCGTTGAGCAAGGAGTAGCTCTTGTCTATTCCATATTTGGCTTAAGGAACTTTATCTGTGCTCATTTCAATCTCTGGTTTTATGCAGCACCCCAACTCACCTTTCCCCTTAAGCAAGCATAAGTTGGTTTTCTAAATTTGAGACCCTGTTCTGTTCTGTAATTCAGTTCCTGTGTAGCCAAGTTTACATTCCGTGTATTACTGATATCTTATGATGTTTCTTTTTCTGTGTGACTTATTTCAGTTAGAATCATCATACCTGAATCCACTCATTGTGCTGCTAAGGGCCTGATGACATAGATTTCATTGCTGAGTGATATTGCTTTGTAAGTAAATACCACAACTTCTTTATCCATTTTTCACTTTCTGCGATGTTGAACTTGTACTGTAAACGAGGTTCTTGTAAACAGAGGCGTCCCAAACTTTGGGGTGGCTGTGTCTTTTTGATTTTAATTTCCCTAAGCTATAGGACCATAAGTGGAAATGCCCTAGGCTCTGTTGCTTTGTTTTTTAGATGTTTCAGGAAACACCATACACTTCTCCCGAGTGTCTGTTGGCAATTTACATCCCGCCCATCAGCATAACAAGGCTCCCAGTTCTCCATGGCCTGTCCTGCCTTTCTGGATTTTACACTTTTTTCAGATGGCCCTTTTGACCGGGGGGAAGTGAGACTTCATTGTAGTGCAGATTTCCTTTGCAAGCTTGCTTGGTTGGCCAAAAAGGGCGTATGCGTTTTTTCCTGAATATATTCAGGAAAAAACGCATACGCCCTTTTTGGCCAAGTGCATCATTGTGGACGTTCTGCCTCTTTTCCTATGCTTTCAATGCAATTCCAGTCTACCTCCTGAAATCGGTTTCCTGCAATTCTGTCCCGCTTTCAAGTCCTCTTGGCAGCCTTACTTCAGTATATTTTTGGACGATAGCTGTCATTTATAACTCTGCAGGTTTGTGAATTACAGTGCCCCTGAGCTCCTTTCTTCAACTCGCTTTCTTTTGAGCTGGCCGCAACACCGCAGGATGGCTTCAGGCCCTAATCTGGTTCCGGCACGGCACGCTGAGCCTTTGGTTAATTCCTCTTCCTGGTGGGAAATGAGAGTTAAATTTGCCCGTCCAGACACCTCCAGCTAGTCTCTCATTGGTTCTCGCTATTCCTGTTCATCTTCCGCAGAAATTGCAAACTGGGCCAAACAGGAGGTTAAAGGGACTGACTCTCCAAGTCGGGAGGGTGTTAGTAAAGCGTCTGGAATGTTGCACCCGAGTACCAGGGTACGAAAACTGAGACATATTTGAACACGTCTCCCGATCACATGGTTGATCATACTCTAGGTTCCACATGCATGTTTTAGCTGAAGGAAGAATACCTTAAACCTGGGTAGTTGAAACCCGTGGAATGGGTACCATGCAATATGACTTCAAAGGGTCTTCATTTGCTCACCGAACCTCTCCAATCCTATCACTGCTGCGTTTATGCCCCTGTACACATGCTTGATTCTCTTTCGGAGACATAGCAATCCATAGGTTTTAAGATACTTACTAGTCAGGTACATTCTTAGGCGTTTAATATGCGGTGTTGAGTCCATTTCGTTGAGCAAGGAGTAGCTCTTGTCTATTCCATATTTGGCTTAAGGAACTTTATCTGTGCTCATTTCAATCTCTGGTTTTATGCAGCACCCCAACTCACCTTTCCCCTTAAGCAAGCATAAGTTGGTTTTCTAAATTTGAGACCCTGTTCTGTTCTGTAATTCAGTTCCTGTGTAGCCAAGTTTACATTCCGTGTATTACTGATATCTTATGATGTTTCTTTTTCTGTGTGACTTATTTCAGTTAGAATCATCATACCTGAATCCACTCATTGTGCTGCTAAGGGCCTGATGACATAGATTTCATTGCTGAGTGATATTGCTTTGTAAGTAAATACCACAACTTCTTTATCCATTTTTCACTTTCTGCGATGTTGAACTTGTACTGTAAACGAGGTTCTTGTAAACAGAGGCGTCCCAAACTTTGGGGTGGCTGTGTCTTTTTGATTTTAATTTCCCTAAGCTATAGGACCATAAGTGGAAGTGCCCTAGGCTCTGTTGCTTTGTTTTTTAGATGTTTCAGGAAACACCATACACTTCTCCCGAGTGTCTGTTGGCAATTTACATCCCGCCCATCAGCATAACAAGGCTCCCAGTTCTCCATGGCCTGTCCTGCCTTTCTGGATTTTACACTTTTTTCAGATGGCCCTTTTGACCGGGGGGAAGTGAGACTTCATTGTAGTGCAGATTTCCTTTGCAAGCTTGCTTGGTTGGCCAAAAAGGGCGTATGCGTTTTTTCCTGAATATATTCAGGAAAAAACGCATACGCCCTTTTTGGCCAAGTGCATCATTGTGGACGTTCTGCCTCTTTTCCTATGCTTTCAATGCAATTCCAGTCTACCTCCTGAAATCGGTTTCCTGCAATTCTGCCCCGCTTTCAAGTCCTCTTGGCAGCCTTACTTCAGTATATTTTTGGACGATAGCTGTCATTTATAACTCTGCAGGTTTGTGAATTACAGTGCCCCTGAGCTCCTTTCTTCAACTCGCTTTCTTTTGAGCTGGCCGCAACACCGCAGGATGGCTTCAGGCCCTAATCTGGTTCCGGCAGGGCACGCTGAGCCTTTGGTTAATTCCTCTTCCTGGTGGGAAATGAGAGTTAAATTTGCCCGTCCAGACACCTCCAGCTAGTCTCTCATTGGTTCTCGCTATTCCTGTTCATCTTCCGCAGAAATTGCAAACTGGGCCAAACAGGAGGTTAAAGGGACTGACTCTCCAAGTCGGGAGGGTGTTAGTAAAGCGTCTGGAATGTTGCACCCGAGTACCAGGGTACGAAAACTGAGACATATTTGAACACGTCTCCCGATCACATGGTTGATCATACTCTAGGTTCCACATGCATGTTTTAGCTGAAGGAAGAATACCTTAAACCTGGGTAGTTGAAACCCGTGGAATGGGTACCATGCAATATGACTTCAAAGGGTCTTCATTTGCTCACCGAACCTCTCCAATCCTATCACTGCTGCGTTTATGCCCCTGTACACATGCTTGATTCTCTTTCGGAGACATAGCAATCCATAGGTTTTAAGATATTTACTAGTCAGGTACATTCTTAGGCATTTAATATGCGGTGTTGAGTCCATTTCGTTGAGCAAGGAGTAGCTCTTGTCTATTCCATATTTGACTTAAGGAACTTTATCTGTGCTCATTTCAATCTCTGGTTTTATGCAGCACCCCAACTCACCTTTCCCCTTAAGCAAGCATAAGTTGGTTTTCTAAATTTGAGACCCTGTTCTGTTCTGTAATTCAGTTCCTGTGTAGCCAAGTTTACATTCCGTGTATTACTGATATCTTATGATGTTTCTTTTTCTGTGTGACTTATTTCAGTTAGAATCATCATACCTGAATCCACTCATTGTGCTGCTAAGGGCCTGATGACATAGATTTCATTGCTGAGTGATATTGCTTTGTAAGTAAATACCACAACTTCTTTATCCATTTTTCACTTTCTGCGATGTTGAACTTGTACTGTAAACGAGGTTCTTGTAAACAGAGGCGTCCCAAACTTTGGGGTGGCTGTGTCTTTTTGATTTTAATTTCCCTAAGCTATAGGACCATAAGTGGAAGTGCCCTAGGCTCTGTTGCTTTGTTTTTTAGATGTTTCAGGAAACACCATACACTTCTCCCGAGTGTCTGTTGGCAATTTACATCCCGCCCATCAGCATAACAAGGCTCCCAGTTCTCCATGGCCTGTCCTGCCTTTCTGGATTTTACACTTTTTTCAGATGGCCCTTTTGACCGGGGGGAAGTGAGACTTCATTGTAGTGCAGATTTCCTTTGCAAGCTTGCTTGGTTGGCCAAAAAGGGCGTATGCGTTTTTTCCTGAATATATTCAGGAAAAAACGCATATGCCCTTTTTGGCCAAGTGCATCATTGTGGACGTTCTGCCTCTTTTCCTATGCTTTCAATGCAATTCCAGTCTACCTCCTGAAATCGGTTTCCTGCAATTCTGTCCCGCTTTCAAGTCCTCTTGGCAGCCTTACTTCAGTATATTTTTGGACGATAGCTGTCATTTATAACTCTGCAGGTTTGTGAATTACAGTGCCCCTGAGCTCCTTTCTTCAACTCGCTTTCTTTTGAGCTGGCCGCAACACCGCAGGATGGCTTCAGGCCCTAATCTGGTTCCGGCACGGCACGCTGAGCCTTTGGTTAATTCCTCTTCCTGGTGGGAAATGAGAGTTAAATTTGCCCGTCCAGACACCTCCAGCTAGTCTCTCATTGGTTCTCGCTATTCCTGTTCATCTTCCGCAGAAATTGCAAACTGGGCCAAACAGGAGGTTAAAGGGACTGACTCTCCAAGTCGGGAGGGTGTTAGTAAAGCGTCTGGAATGTTGCACCCGAGTACCAGGGTACGAAAACTGAGACATATTTGAACACGTCTCCCGATCACATGGTTGATCATACTCTAGGTTCCACATGCATGTTTTAGCTGAAGGAAGAATACCTTAAACCTGGGTAGTTGAAACCCGTGGAATGGGTACCATGCAATATGACTTCAAAGGGTCTTCATTTGCTCACCGAACCTCTCCAATCCTATCACTGCTGCGTTTATGCCCCTGTACACATGCTTGATTCTCTTTCGGAGACATAGCAATCCATAGGTTTTAAGATACTTACTAGTCAGGTACATTCTTAGGCATTTAATATGCGGTGTTGAGTCCATTTCGTTGAGCAAGGAGTAGCTCTTGTCTATTCCATATTTGGCTTAAGGAACTTTATCTGTGCTCATTTCAATCTCTGGTTTTATGCAGCACCCCAACTCACCTTTCCCCTTAAGCAAGCATAAGTTGGTTTTCTAAATTTGAGACCCTGTTCTGTTCTGTAATTCAGTTCCTGTGTAGCCAAGTTTACATTCCGTGTATTACTGATATCTTATGATGTTTCTTTTTCTGTGTGACTTATTTCAGTTAGAATCATCATACCTGAATCCACTCATTGTGCTGCTAAGGGCCTGATGACATAGATTTCATTGCTGAGTGATATTGCTTTGTAAGTAAATACCACAACTTCTTTATCCATTTTTCACTTTCTGCGATGTTGAACTTGTACTGTAAACGAGGTTCTTGTAAACAGAGGCGTCCCAAACTTTGGGGTGGCTGTGTCTTTTTGATTTTAATTTCCCTAAGCTATAGGACCATAAGTGGAAGTGCCCTAGGCTCTGTTGCTTTGTTTTTTAGATGTTTCAGGAAACACCATACACTTCTCCCGAGTGTCTGTTGGCAATTTACATCCCGCCCATCAGCATAACAAGGCTCCCAGTTCTCCATGGCCTGTCCTGCCTTTCTGGATTTTACACTTTTTTCAGATGGCCCTTTTGACCGGGGGGAAGTGAGACTTCATTGTAGTGCAGATTTCCTTTGCAAGCTTGCTTGGTTGGCCAAAAAGGGCGTATGCGTTTTTTCCTGAATATATTCAGGAAAAAACGCATACGCCCTTTTTGGCCAAGTGCATCATTGTGGACGTTCTGCCTCTTTTCCTATGCTTTCAATGCAATTCCAGTCTGCCTCCTGAAATCGGTTTCCTGCAATTCTGCCCCGCTTTCAAGTCCTCTTGGCAGCCTTACTTCAGTATATTTTTGGACGATAGCTGTCATTTATAACTCTGCAGGTTTGTGAATTACAGTGCCCCTGAGCTCCTTTCTTCAACTCGCTTTCTTTTGAGCTGGCCGCAACACCGCAGGATGGCTTCAGGCCCTAATCTGGTTCCGGCACGGCACGCTGAGCCTTTGGTTAATTCCTCTTCCTGGTGGGAAATGAGAGTTAAATTTGCCCGTCCAGACACCTCCAGCTAGTCTCTCATTGGTTCTCGCTATTCCTGTTCATCTTCCGCAGAAATTGCAAACTGGGCCAAACAGGAGGTTAAAGGGACTGACTCTCCAAGTCGGGAGGGTGTTAGTAAAGCGTCTGGAATGTTGCACCCGAGTACCAGGGTACGAAAACTGAGACATATTTGAACACGTCTCCCGATCACATGGTTGATCATACTCTAGGTTCCACATGCATGTTTTAGCTGAAGGAAGAATACCTTAAACCTGGGTAGTTGAAACCCGTGGAATGGGTACCATGCAATATGACTTCAAAGGGTCTTCATTTGCTCACCGAACCTCTCCAATCCTATCACTGCTGCGTTTATGCCCCTGTACACATGCTTGATTCTCTTTCGGAGACATAGCAATCCATAGGTTTTAAGATACTTACTAGTCAGGTACATTCTTAGGCATTTAATATGCGGTGTTGAGTCCATTTCGTTGAGCAAGGAGTAGCTCTTGTCTATTCCATATTTGGCTTAAGGAACTTTATCTGTGCTCATTTCAATCTCTGGTTTTATGCAGCACCCCAACTCACCTTTCCCCTTAAGCAAGCATAAGTTGGTTTTCTAAATTTGAGACCCTGTTCTGTTCTGTAATTCAGTTCCTGTGTAGCCAAGTTTACATTCCGTGTATTACTGATATCTTATGATGTTTCTTTTTCTGTGTGACTTATTTCAGTTAGAATCATCATACCTGAATCCACTCATTGTGCTGCTAAGGGCCTGATGACATAGATTTCATTGCTGAGTGATATTGCTTTGTAAGTAAATACCACAACTTCTTTATCCATTTTTCACTTTCTGCGATGTTGAACTTGTACTGTAAACGAGGTTCTTGTAAACAGAGGCGTCCCAAACTTTGGGGTGGCTGTGTCTTTTTGATTTTAATTTCCCTAAGCTATAGGACCATAAGTGGAAGTGCCCTAGGCTCTGTTGCTTTGTTTTTTAGATGTTTCAGGAAACACCATACACTTCTCCCGAGTGTCTGTTGGCAATTTACATCCCGCCCATCAGCATAACAAGGCTCCCAGTTCTCCATGGCCTGTCCTGTCTTTCTGGATTTTACACTTTTTTCAGATGGCCCTTTTGACCGGGGGGAAGTGAGACTTCATTGTAGTGCAGATTTCCTTTGCAAGCTTGCTTGGTTGGCCAAAAAGGGCGTATGCGTTTTTTCCTGAATATATTCAGGAAAAAACGCATACGCCCTTTTTGGCCAAGTGCATCATTGTGGACGTTCTGCCTCTTTTCCTATGCTTTCAATGCAATTCCAGTCTGCCTCCTGAAATCGGTTTCCTGCAATTCTGCCCCGCTTTCAAGTCCTCTTGGCAGCCTTACTTCAGTATATTTTTGGACGATAGCTGTCATTTATAACTCTGCAGGTTTGTGAATTACAGTGCCCCTGAGCTCCTTTCTTCAACTCGCTTTCTTTTGAGCTGGCCGCAACACCGCAGGATGGCTTCAGGCCCTAATCTGGTTCCGGCACGGCACGCTGAGCCTTTGGTTAATTCCTCTTCCTGGTGGGAAATGAGAGTTAAATTTGCCCGTCCAGACACCTCCAGCTAGTCTCTCATTGGTTCTCGCTATTCCTGTTCATCTTCCGCAGAAATTGCAAACTGGGCCAAACAGGAGGTTAAAGGGACTGACTCTCCAAGTCGGGAGGGTGTTAGTAAAGCGTCTGGAATGTTGCACCCGAGTACCAGGGTACGAAAACTGAGACATATTTGAACACGTCTCCCGATCACATGGTTGATCATACTCTAGGTTCCACATGCATGTTTTAGCTGAAGGAAGAATACCTTAAACCTGGGTAGTTGAAACCCGTGGAATGGGTACCATGCAATATGACTTCAAAGGGTCTTCATTTGCTCACCGAACCTCTCCAATCCTATCACTGCTGCATTTATGCCCCTGTACACATGCTTGATTCTCTTTCGGAGACATAGCAATCCATAGGTTTTAAGATACTTACTAGTCAGGTACATTCTTAGGCATTTAATATGCGGTGTTGAGTCCATTTCGTTGAGCAAGGAGTAGCTCTTGTCTATTCCATATTTGGCTTATGGAACTTTATCTGTGTTCATTTCAATCTCTGGTTTTATGCAGCACCCCAACTCACCTTTACCCTTAAGCAAGCATAAGTTGGTTTTCTAAATTTGAGACCCTGTTCTGTTCTGTAATTCAGTTCCTGTGTAGCCAAGTTTACATTCCGTGTATTACTGATATCTTATGATGTTTCTTTTTCTGTGTGACTTATTTCAGTTAGAATCATCATACCTGAATCCACTCATTGTGCTGCTAAGGGCCTGATGACATAGATTTCATTGCTGAGTGATATTGCTTTGTAAGTAAATACCACAACTTCTTTATCCATTTTTCACTTTCTGCGATGTTGAACTTGTACTGTAAACGAGGTTCTTGTAAACAGAGGTGTCCCAAACTTTGGGGTGGCTGTGTCTTTTTGATTTTAATTTCCCTAAGCTATAGGACCATAAGTGGAAGTGCCCTAGGCTCTGTTGCTTTGTTTTTTAGATGTTTCAGGAAACACCATACACTTCTCCCGAGTGTCTGTTGGCAATTTACATCCCGCCCATCAGCATAACAAGGCTCCCAGTTCTCCATGGCCTGTCCTGTCTTTCTGGATTTTACACTTTTTTCAGATGGCCCTTTTGACCGGGGGGAAGTGAGACTTCATTGTAGTGCAGATTTCCTTTGCAAGCTTGCTTGGTTGGCCAAAAAGGGCGTATGCGTTTTTTCCTGAATATATTCAGGAAAAAACGCATACGCCCTTTTTGGCCAAGTGCATCATTGTGGACGTTCTGCCTCTTTTCCTATGCTTTCAATGCAATTCCAGTCTACCTCCTGAAATCGGTTTCCTGCAATTCTGCCCCGCTTTCAAGTCCTCTTGGCAGCCTTACTTCAGTATATTTTTGGACGATAGCTGTCATTTATAACTCTGCAGGTTTGTGAATTACAGTGCCCCTGAGCTCCTTTCTTCAACTCGCTTTCTTTTGAGCTGGCCGCAACACCGCAGGATGGCTTCAGGCCCTAATCTGGTTCCGGCACGGCACGCTGAGCCTTTGGTTAATTCCTCTTCCTGGTGGGAAATGAGAGTTAAATTTGCCCGTCCAGACACCTCCAGCTAGTCTCTCATTGGTTCTCGCTATTCCTGTTCATCTTCCGCAGAAATTGCAAACTGGGCCAAACAGGAGGTTAAAGGGACTGACTCTCCAAGTCGGGAGGGTGTTAGTAAAGCGTCTGGAATGTTGCACCCGAGTACCAGGGTACGAAAACTGAGACATATTTGAACACGTCTCCCGATCACATGGTTGATCATACTCTAGGTTCCACATGCATGTTTTAGCTGAAGGAAGAATACCTTAAACCTGGGTAGTTGAAACCCGTGGAATGGGTACCATGCAATATGACTTCAAAGGGTCTTCATTTGCTCACCGAACCTCTCCAATTCTATCACTGCTGCGTTTATGCCCCTGTACACATGCTTGATTCTCTTTCGGAGACATAGCAATCCATAGGTTTTAAGATACTTACTAGTCAGGTACATTCTTAGGCATTTAATATGCGGTGTTGAGTCCATTTCGTTGAGCAAGGAGTAGCTCTTGTCTATTCCATATTTGGCTTAAGGAACTTTATCTGTGCTCATTTCAATCTCTGGTTTTATGCAGCACCCCAACTCACCTTTCCCCTTAAGCAAGCATAAGTTGGTTTTCTAAATTTGAGACCCTGTTCTGTTCTGTAATTCAGTTCCTGTGTAGCCAAGTTTACATTCCGTGTATTACTGATATCTTATGATGTTTCTTTTTCTGTGTGACTTATTTCAGTTAGAATCATCATACCTGAATCCACTCATTGTGCTGCTAAGGGCCTGATGACATAGATTTCATTGCTGAGTGATATTGCTTTGTAAGTAAATACCACAACTTCTTTATCCATTTTTCACTTTCTGCGATGTTGAACTTGTACTGTAAACGAGGTTCTTGTAAACAGAGGCGTCCCAAACTTTGGGGTGGCTGTGTCTTTTTGATTTTAATTTCCCTAAGCTATAGGACCATAAGTGGAAGTGCCCTAGGCTCTGTTGCTTTGTTTTTTAGATGTTTCAGGAAACACCATACACTTCTCCCGAGTGTCTGTTGGCAATTTACATCCCGCCCATCAGCATAACAAGGCTCCCAGTTCTCCATGGCCTGTCCTGCCTTTCTGGATTTTACACTTTTTTCAGATGGCCCTTTTGACCGGGGGGAAGTGAGACTTCATTGTAGTGCAGATTTCCTTTGCAAGCTTGCTTGGTTGGCCAAAAAGGGTGTATGCGTTTTTTCCTGAATATATTCAGGAAAAAACGCATACGCCCTTTTTGGCCAAGT
The DNA here is from genome assembly GCF_039906515.1 of Pseudorca crassidens. Taxonomy (NCBI): domain Eukaryota; kingdom Metazoa; phylum Chordata; class Mammalia; order Artiodactyla; family Delphinidae; genus Pseudorca; species Pseudorca crassidens. The sequence continues at coordinate 102,063 of NW_027136134.1, forward strand.
GCATCATTGTGGACGTTCTGCCTCTTTTCCTATGCTTTCAATGCCATTCCAGTCTGCCTCCTGAAATCGGTTTCCTGCAATTCTGCCCTGCTTTCAAGTCCTCTTGGCAGCCTTACTTCAGTATATTTTTGGACGATAGCTGTCATTTATAACTCTGCAGGTTTGTGAATTACAGTGCCCCTGAGCTCCTTTCTTCAACTCGCTTTCTTTTGAGCTGGCCGCAACACCGCAGGATGGCTTCAGGCCCTAATCTGGTTCTGGCACGGCACGCTGAGCCTTTGGTTAATTCCTCTTCCTGGTGGGAAATGAGAGTTAAATTTGCCCGTCCAGACACCTCCAGCTAGTCTCTCATTGGTTCTCGCTATTCCTGTTCATCTTCTGCAGAAATTGCAAACTGGGCCAAACAGGAGGTTAAAGGGACTGACTCTCTAAGTCGGGAGGGTGTTAGTAAAGCGTCTTGAATGTTGCACCCGAGTACCAGGGTACGAAAACTGAGACATATTTGAACACGTCTCCCGATCACATGGTTGATCATACTCTAGGTTCCACATGCATGTTTTAGCTGAAGGAAGAATACCTTAAACCTGGGTAGTTGAAACCCGTGGAATGGATACCATGCAATATGACTTCAAAGGGTCTTCATTTGCTCACCGAACCTCTCCAATCCTATCACTGCTGCATTTATGCCCCTGTACACATGCTTGATTCTCTTTCGGAGACATAGCAATCCATAGGTTTTAAGATACTTACTAGTCAGGTACATTCTTAGGCATTTAATATGCGGTGTTGAGTCCATTTCGTTGAGCAAGGAGTAGCTCTTGTCTATTCCATATTTGGCTTAAGGAACTTTATCTGTGCTCATTTCAATCTCTGGTTTTATGCAGCACCCCAACTCACCTTTCCCCTTAAGCAAGCATAAGTTGGTTTTCTAAATTTGAGACCCTGTTCTGTTCTGTAATTCAGTTCCTGTGTAGCCAAGTTTACATTCCGTGTATTACTGATATCTTATGATGTTTCTTTTTCTGTGTGACTTATTTCAGTTAGAATCATCATACCTGAATCCACTCATTGTGCTGCTAAGGGCCTGATGACATAGATTTCATTGCTGAGTGATATTGCTTTGTAAGTAAATACCACAACTTCTTTATCCATTTTTCACTTTCTGCGATGTTGAACTTGTACGCTAAACGAGGTTCTTGTAAACAGAGGCGTCCCAAACTTTGGGGTGGCTGTGTCTTTTTGATTTTAATTTCCCTAAGCTATAGGACCATAAGTGGAAGTGCCCTAGGCTCTGTTGCTTTGTTTTTTAGATGTTTCAGGAAACACCATACACTTCTCCCGAGTGTCTGTTGGCAATTTACATCCCGCCCATCAGCATAACAAGGCTCCCAGTTCTCCATGGCCTGTCCTCCCTTTCTGGATTTTACACTTTTTTCAGATAGCCCTTTTGACCGGGGGGAAGTGAGACTTCATTGTAGTGCAGATTTCCTTTGCAAGCTTGCTTGGTTGGCCAAAAAGGGCGTATGCGTTTTTTCCTGAATATATTCAGGAAAAAATGCATACGCCCTTTTTGGCCAAGTGCATCATTGTGGACGTTCTGCCTCTTTTCCTATGCTTTCAATGCAATTCCAGTCTGCCTCCTGAAATCGGTTTCCTGCAATTCTGCCCCGCTTTCAAGTCCTCTTGGCAGCCTTACTTCAGTATATTTTTGGACGATAGCTGTCATTTATAACTCTGCAGGTTTGTGAATTACAGTGCCCCTGAGCTCCTTTCTTCAACTCGCTTTCTTTTGAGCTGGCCGCAACACCGCAGGATGGCTTCAGGCCCTAATCTGGTTCCGGCACGGCACGCTGAGCCTTTGGTTAATTCCTCTTCCTGGTGGGAAATGAGAGTTAAATTTGCCCGTCCAGACACCTCCAGCTAGTCTCTCATTGGTTCTCGCTATTCCTGTTCATCTTCCGCAGAAATTGCAAACTGGGCCAAACAGGAGGTTAAAGGGACTGACTCTCCAAGTCGGGAGGGTGTTAGTAAAGCGTCTGGAATGTTGCACCCGAGTACCAGGGTACGAAAACTGAGACATATTTGAACACGTCTCCCGATCACATGGTTGATCATACTCTAGGTTCCACATGCATGTTTTAGCTGAAGGAAGAATACCTTAAACCTGGGTAGTTGAAACCCGTGGAATGGGTACCATGCAATATGACTTCAAAGGGTCTTCATTTGCTCACCGAACCTCTCCAATCCTATCACTGCTGCGTTTATGCCCCTGTACACATGCTTGATTCTCTTTCGGAGACATAGCAATCCATAGGTTTTAAGATACTGACTAGTCAGGTACATTCTTAGGCATTTAATATGCGGTGTTGAGTCCATTTCGTTGAGCAAGGAGTAGCTCTTGTCTATTCCATATTTGGCTTAAGGAACTTTATCTGTGCTCATTTCAATCTCTGGTTTTATGCAGCACCCCAACTCACCTTTACCCTTAAGCAAGCATAAGTTGGTTTTCTAAATTTGAGACCCTGTTCTGTTCTGTAATTCAGTTCCTGTGTAGCCAAGTTTACATTCCGTGTATTACTGATATCTTATGATGTTTCTTTTTCTGTGTGACTTATTTCAGTTAGAATCATCATACCTGAATCCACTCATTGTGCTGCTAAGGGCCTGATGACATAGATTTCATTGCTGAGAGATATTGTTTTGTAAGTAAATACCACAACTTCTTTATCCATTTTTCACTTTCTGCGATGTTGAACTTGTACTGTAAACGAGGTTCTTGTAAACAGAGGCGTCCCAAACTTTGGGGTGGCTGTGTCTTTTTGATTTTAATTTCCCTAAACTATAGGACCATAAGTGGAAGTGCCCTAGGCTCTGTTGCTTTGTTTTTTAGATGTTTCAGGAAACACCATACACTTCTCCCGAGTGTCTGTTGGCAATTTACATCCCGCCCATCAGCATAACAAGGCTCCCAGTTCTCCATGGCCTGTCCTGCCTTTCTGGATTTTACACTTTTTTCAGATGGCCCTTTTGACCGGGGGGAAGTGAGACTTCATTGTAGTGCAGATTTCCTTTGCAAGCTTGCTTGGTTGGCCAAAAAGGGCGTATGCGTTTTTTCCTGAATATATTCAGGAAAAAGCGCATACGCCCTTTTTGGCCAAGTGCATCATTGTGGACGTTCTGCCTCTTTTCCTATGCTTTCAATGCAATTCCAGTCTGCCTCCTGAAATCGGTTTCCTGCAATTCTGCCCCGCTTTCAAGTCCTCTTGGCAGCCTTACTTCAGTATATTTTTGGACGATAGCTGTCATTTATAACTCTGCAGGTTTGTGAAATACAGTACCCCTGAGCTCCTTTCTTCAACTCGCTTTCTTTTGAGCTGGCCGCAACACCGCAGGATGGCTTCAGGCCCTAATCTGGTTCCGGCACGGCACGCTGAGCCTTTGGTTAATTCCTCTTCCTGGTGGGAAATGAGAGTTAAATTTGCCCGTCCAGACACCTCCAGCTAGTCTCTCATTGGTTCTCACTATTCCTGTTCATCTTCCGCAGAAATTGCAAACTGGGCCAAACAGGAGGTTAAAGGGACTGACTCTCCAAGTCGGGAGGGTGTTAGTAAAGCGTCTGGAATGTTGCACCCGAGTACCAGGGTACGAAAACTGAGACATATTTGAACACGTCTCCCGATCACATGGTTGATCATACTCTAGGTTCCACATGCATGTTTTAGCTGAAGGAAGAATACCTTAAACCTGGGTAGTTGAAACCCGTGGAATGGGTACCATGCAATATGACTTCAAAGGGTCTTCATTTGCTCACCGAACCTCTCCAATCCTATCACTGCTGCGTTTATGCCCCTGTACACATGCTTGATTCTCTTTCGGAGACATAGCAATCCATAGGTTTTAAGATACTTACTAGTCAGGTACATTCTTAGGCATTTAATATGCGGTGTTGAGTCCATTTCGTTGAGCAAGGAGTAGCTCTTGTCTATTCCATATTTGGCTTAAGGAACTTTATCTGTGCTCATTTCAATCTCTGGTTTTATGCAGCACCCCAACTCACCTTTCCCCTTAAGCAAGCATAAGTTGGTTTTCTAAATTTGAGACCCTGTTCTGTTCTGTAATTCAGTTCCTGTGTAGCCAAGTTTACATTCCGTGTATTACTGATATCTTATGATGTTTCTTTTTCTGTGTGACTTATTTCAGTTAGAATCATCATACCTGAATCCACTCATTGTGCTGCTAAGGGCCTGATGACATAGATTTCATTGCTGAGTGATATTGCTTTGTAAGTAAATACCACAACTTCTTTATCCATTTTTCACTTTCTGCGATGTTGAACTTGTACTGTAAACGAGGTTCTTGTAAACAGAGGCGTCCCAAACTTTGGGGTGGCTGTGTCTTTTTGATTTTAATTTCCCTAAGCTATAGGACCATAAGTGGAAGTGCCCTAGGCTCTGTTGCTTTGTTTTTTAGATGTTTCAGGAAACACCATACACTTCTCCCGAGTGTCTGTTGGCAATTTACATCCCGCCCATCAGCATAACAAGGCTCCCAGTTCTCCATGGCCTGTCCTGCCTTTCTGGATTTTACACTTTTTTCAGATGGCCCTTTTGACCGGGGGGAAGTGAGACTTCATTGTAGTGCAGATTTCCTTTGCAAGCTTGCTTGGTTGGCCAAAAAGGGTGTATGCGTTTTTTCCTGAATATATTCAGGAAAAAACGCATACGCCCTTTTTGGCCAAGTGCATCATTGTGGACGTTCTGCCTCTTTTCCTATGCTTTCAATGCAATTCCAGTCTGCCTCCTGAAATCGGTTTCCTGCAATTCTGCCCCGCTTTCAAGTCCTCTTGGCAGCCTTACTTCAGTATATTTTTGGACGATAGCTGTCATTTATAACTCTGCAGGGTTGTGAATTACAGTGCCCCTGAGCTCCTTTCTTCAACTCGCTTTCTTTTGAGCTGGCCGCAACACCGCAGGATGGCTTCAGGCCCTAATCTGGTTCCGGCACGGCACGCTGAGCCTTTGGTTAATTCCTCTTCCTGGTGGGAAATGAGAGTTAAATTTGCCCGTCCAGACACCTCCAGCTAGTCTCTCATTGGTTCTCGCTATTCCTGTTCATCTTCCGCAGAAATTGCAAACTGGGCCAAACAGGAGGTTAAAGGGACTGACTCTCCAAGTCGGGAGGGTGTTAGTAAAGCGTCTGGAATGTTGCACCCGAGTACCAGGGTACGAAAACTGAGACATATTTGAACACGTCTCCCGATCACATGGTTGATCATACTCTAGGTTCCACATGCATGTTTTAGCTGAAGGAAGAATACCTTAAACCTGGGTAGTTGAAACCCGTGGAATGGGTACCATGCAATATGACTTCAAAGGGTCTTCATTTGCTCACCGAACCTCTCCAATCCTATCACTGCTGCGTTTATGCCCCTGTACACATGCTTGATTCTCTTTCGGAGACATAGCAATCCATAGGTTTTAAGATACTTACTAGTCAGGTACATTCTTAGGCGTTTAATATGCGGTGTTGAGTCCATTTCGTTGAGCAAGGAGTAGCTCTTGTCTATTCCATATTTGGCTTAAGGAACTTTATCTGTGCTCATTTCAATCTCTGGTTTTATGCAGCACCCCAACTCCCCTTTCCCCTTAAGCAAGCATAAGTTGGTTTTCTAAATTTGAGACCCTGTTCTGTTCTGTAATTCAGTTCCTGTGTAGCCAAGTTTACATTCCGTGTATTACTGATATCTTATGATGTTTCTTTTTCTGTGTGACTTATTTCAGTTAGAATCATCATACCTGAATCCACTCATTGTGCTGCTAAGGGCCTGATGACATAGATTTCATTGCTGAGTGATATTGCTTTGTAAGTAAATACCACAACTTCTTTATCCATTTTTCACTTTCTGCGATGTTGAACTTGTACTGTAAACGAGGTTCTTGTAAACAGAGGTGTCCCAAACTTTGGGGTGGCTGTGTCTTTTTGATTTTAATTTCCCTAAGCTATAGGACCATAAGTGGAAGTGCCCTAGGCTCTGTTGCTTTGTTTTTTAGATGTTTCAGGAAACACCATACACTTCTCCCGAGTGTCTGTTGGCAATTTACATCCCGCCCATCAGCATAACAAGGCTCCCAGTTCTCCATGGCCTGTCCTGCCTTTCTGGATTTTACACTTTTTTCAGATGGCCCTTTTGACCGGGGGGAAGTGAGACTTCATTGTAGTGCAGATTTCCTTTGCAAGCTTGCTTGGTTGGCCAAAAAGGGCGTATGCGTTTTTTCCTGAATATATTCAGGAAAAAACGCATACGCCCTTTTTGGCCAAGTGCATCATTGTGGACGTTCTGCCTCTTTTCCTATGCTTTCAATGCAATTCCAGTCTACCTCCTGAAATCGGTTTCCTGCAATTCTGCCCCGCTTTCAAGTCCTCTTGGCAGCCTTACTTCAGTATATTTTTGGACGATAGCTGTCATTTATAACTCTGCAGGTTTGTGAATTACAGTGCCCCTGAGCTCCTTTCTTCAACTCGCTTTCTTTTGAGCTGGCCGCAACACCGCAGGATGGCTTCAGGCCCTAATCTGGTTCCGGCACGGCACGCTGAGCCTTTGGTTAATTCCTCTTCCTGGTGGGAAATGAGAGTTAAATTTGCCCGTCCAGACACCTCCAGCTAGTCTCTCATTGGTTCTCGCTATTCCTGTTCATCTTCCGCAGAAATTGCAAACTGGGCCAAACAGGAGGTTAAAGGGACTGACTCTCCAAGTCGGGAGGGTGTTAGTAAAGCGTCTGGAATGTTGCACCCGAGTACCAGGGTACGAAAACTGAGACATATTTGAACACGTCTCCCGATCACATGGTTGATCATACTCTAGGTTCCACATGCATGTTTTAGCTGAAGGAAGAATACCTTAAACCTGGGTAGTTGAAACCCGTGGAATGGGTACCATGCAATATGACTTCAAAGGGTCTTCATTTGCTCACCGAACCTCTCCAATCCTATCACTGCTGCGTTTATGCCCCTGTACACATGCTTGATTCTCTTTCGGAGACATAGCTATCCATAGGTTTTAAGATACTTACTAGTCAGGTACATTCTTAGGCGTTTAATATGCGGTGTTGAGTCCATTTCGTTGAGCAAGGAGTAGCTCTTGTCTATTCCATATTTGGCTTAAGGAACTTTATCTGTGCTCATTTCAATCTCTGGTTTTATGCAGCACCCCAACTCACCTTTCCCCTTAAGCAAGCATAAGTTGGTTTTCTAAATTTGAGACCCTGTTCTGTTCTGTAATTCAGTTCCTGTGTAGCCAAGTTTACATTCCGTGTATTACTGATATCTTATGATGTTTCTTTTTCTGTGTGACTTATTTCAGTTAGAATCATCATACCTGAATCCACTCATTGTGCTGCTAAGGGCCTGATGACATAGATTTCATTGCTGAGTGATATTGCTTTGTAAGTAAATACCACAACTTCTTTATCCATTTTTCACTTTCTGCGATGTTGAACTTGTACTGTAAACGAGGTTCTTGTAAACAGAGGCGTCCCAAAGTTTGGGGTGGCTGTGTCTTTTTGATTTTAATTTCCCTAAGCTATAGGACCATAAGTGGAAGTGCCCTAGGCTCTGTTGCTTTGTTTTTTAGATGTTTCAGGAAACACCATACACTTCTCCTGAGTGTCTGTTGGCAATTTACATCCCGCCCATCAGCATAACAAGGCTCCCAGTTCTCCATGGCCTGTCCTGCCTTTCTGGATTTTACACTTTTTTCAGATGGCCCTTTTGACCGGGGGGAAGTGAGACTTCATTGTAGTGCAGATTTCCTTTGCAAGCTTGCTTGGTTGGCCAAAAAGGGCGTATGCGTTTTTTCCTGAATATATTCAGGAAAAAACGCATACGCCCTTTTTGGCCAAGTGCATCATTGTGGACGTTCTGCCTCTTTTCCTATGCTTTCACTGCAATTCCAGTCTACCTCCTGAAATCGGTTTCCTGCAATTCTGCCCCGCTTTCAAGTCCTCTTGGCAGCCTTACTTCAGTATATTTTTGGACGATAGCTGTCATTTATAACTCTGCAGGTTTGTGAATTACAGTGCCCCTGAGCTCCTTTCTTCAACTCGCTTTCTTTTGAGCTGGCCGCAACACCGCAGGATGGCTTCAGGCCCTAATCTGGTTCCGGCACGGCACGCTGAGCCTTTGGTTAATTCCTCTTCCTGGTGGGAAATGAGAGTTAAATTTGCCCGTCCAGACACCTCCAGCTAGTCTCTCATTGGTTCTCGCTATTCCTGTTCATCTTCCGCAGAAATTGCAAACTGGGCCAAACAGGAGGTTAAAGGGACTGACTCTCCAAGTCGGGAGGGTGTTAGTAAAGCGTCTGGAATGTTGCACCCGAGTACCAGGGTACGAAAACTGAGACATATTTGAACACGTCTCCCGATCACATGGTTGATCATACTCTAGGTTCCACATGAATGTTTTACCTGAAGGAAGAATACCTTAAACCTGGGTAGTTGAAACCCGTGGAATGGGTACCATGCAATATGACTTCAAAGGGTCTTCATTTGCTCACCGAACCTCTCCAATCCTATCACTGCTGCGTTTATGCCCCTGTACACATGCTTGATTCTCTTTCGGAGACATAGCAATCCATAGGTTTTAAGATACTTACTAGTCAGGTACATTCTTAGGCATTTAATATGCGGTGTTGAGTCCATTTCGTTGAGCAAGGAGTAGCTCTTGTCTATTCCATATTTGGCTTAAGGAACTTTATCTGTGCTCATTTCAATCTCTGGTTTTATGCAGCACCCCAACTCACCTTTCCCCTTAAGCAAGCATAAGTTGGTTTTCTAAATTTGAGACCCTGTTCTGTTCTGTAATTCAGTTCCTGTGTAGCCAAGTTTACATTCCGTGTATTACTGATATCTTATGATGTTTCTTTTTCTGTGTGACTTATTTCAGTTAGAATCATCATACCTGAATCCACTCATTGTGCTGCTAAGGGCCTGATGACATAGATTTCATTGCTGAGTGATATTGCTTTGTAAGTAAATACCACAACTTCTTTATCCATTTTTCACTTTCTGCGATGTTGAACTTGTACTGTAAACGAGGTTCTTGTAAACAGAGGCGTCCCAATGTTTGGGGTGGCTGTGTCTTTTTGATTTTAATTTCCCTAAGCTATAGGACCATAAGTGGAAGTGCCCTAGGCTCTGTTGCTTTGTTTTTTAGATGTTTCAGGAAACACCATACACTTCTCCCGAGTGTCTGTTGGCAATTTACATCCCGCCCATCAGCATAACAAGGCTCCCAGTTCTCCATGGCCTGTCCTGCCTTTCTGGATTTTACACTTTTTTCAGATGGCCCTTTTGACCGGGGGGAAGTGAGACTTCATTGTAGTGCAGATTTCCTTTGCAAGCTTGCTTGGTTGGCCAAAAAGGGCGTATGCGTTTTTTCCTGAATATATTCAGGAAAAAACGCATACGCCCTTTTTGGCCAAGTGCATCATTGTGGACGTTCTGCCTCTTTTCCTATGCTTTCAATGCAATTCCAGTCTACCTCCTGAAATCGGTTTCCTGCAATTCTGCCCCGCTTTCAAGTCCTCTTGGCAGCCTTACTTCAGTATATTTTTGGACGATTGCTGTCATTTATAACTCTGCAGGTTTGTGAATTACAGTGCCCCTGAGCTCCTTTCTTCAACTCGCTTTCTTTTGAGCTGGCCGCAACACCGCAGGATGGCTTCAGGCCCTAATCTGGTTCCGGCACGGCACGCTGAGCCTTTGGTTAATTCCTCTTCCTGGTGGGAAATGAGAGTTAAATTTGCCCGTCCAGACACCTCCAGCTAGTCTCTCATTGGTTCTCGCTATTCCTGTTCATCTTCCGCAGAAATTGCAAACTGGGCCAAACAGGAGGTTAAAGGGACTGACTCTCCAAGTCGGGAGAGTGTTAGTAAAGTGTCTGGAATGTTGCACCCGAGTACCAGGGTATGAAAACTGAGACATATTTGAACACGTCTCCCGATCACATGGTTGATCATACTCTAGGTTCCACATGCATGTTTTAGCTGAAGGAAGAATACCTTAAACCTGGGTAGTTGAAACCCGTGGAATGGGTACCATGCAATATGACTTCAGAGGGTCTTCATTTGCTCACCGAACCTCTCCAATCCTATCACTGCTGCGTTTATGCCCCTGTACACATGCTTGATTCTCTTTCGGAGACATAGCAATCCATAGGTTTTAAGATACTTACTAGTCAGGTACATTCTTAGGCGTTTAATATGCGGTGTTGAGTCCATTTCGTTGAGCAAGGAGTAGCTCTTGTCTATTCCATATTTGGCTTAAGGAACTTTATCTGTGCTCATTTCAATCTCTGGTTTTATGCAGCACCCCAACTCACCTTTACCCTTAAGCAAGCATAAGTTGGTTTTCTAAATTTGAGACCCTGTTCTGTTCTGTAATTCAGTTCCTGTGTAGCCAAGTTTACATTCCGTGTATTACTGATATCTTATGATGTTTCTTTTTCTGTGTGACTTATTTCAGTTAGAATCATCATACCTGAATCCACTCATTGTGCTGCTAAGGGCCTGATGACATAGATTTCATTGCTGAGTGATATTGCTTTGTAAGTAAATACCACAACTTCTTTATCCATTTTTCACTTTCTGCGATGTTGAACTTGTACTGTAAACGAGATTCTTGTAAACAGAGGCGTCCCAAACTTTGGGGTGGCTGTGTCTTTTTGATTTTAATTTCCCTAAGCTATAGGACCATAAGTGGAAGTGCCCTAGGCTCTGTTGCTTTGTTTTTTAGATGTTTCAGGAAACACCATACACTTCTCCCGAGTGTCTGTTGGCAATTTACATCCCGCCCATCAGCATAACAAGGCTCCCAGTTCTCCATGGCCTGTCCTGCCTTTCTGGATTTTACACTTTTTTCAGATGGCCCTTTTGACCGGGGGGAAGTGAGACTTCATTGTAGTGCAGATTTCCTTTGCAAGCTTGCTTGGTTGGCCAAAAAGGGCGTATGCGTTTTTTCCTGAATATATTCAGGAAAAAACGCATACGCCCTTTTTGGCCAAGTGCATCATTGTGGACGTTCTGCCTCTTTTCCTATGCTTTCAATGCAATTCCAGTCTACCTCCTGAAATCGGTTTCCTGCAATTCTGCCCCGCTTTCAAGTCCTCTTGGCAGCCTTACTTCAGTATATTTTTGGACGATAGCTGTCATTTATAACTCTGCAGGTTTGTGAATTACAGTGCCCCTGAGCTCCTTTCTTCAACTCGCTTTCTTTTGAGCTGGCCGCAACACCGCAGGATGGCTTCAGGCCCTAACCTGGTTCCGGCACGGCACGCTGAGCCTTTGGTTAATTCCTCTTCCTGGTGGGAAATGAGAGTTAAATTTGCCCGTCCAGACACCTCCAGCTAGTCTCTCATTGGTTCTCGCTATTCCTGTTCATCTTCCGCAGAAATTGCAAACTGGGCCAAACAGGAGGTTAAAGGGACTGACTCTCCAAGTCGGGAGGGTGTTAGTAAAGCGTCTGGAATGTTGCACCCGAGTACCAGGGTACGAAAACTGAGACATATTTGAACACGTCTCCCGATCACATGGTTGATCATACTCTAGGTTCCACATGCATGTTTTAGCTGAAGGAAGAATACCTTAAACCTGGGTAGTTGAAACCCGTGGAATGGGTACCATGCAATATGACTTCAGAGGGTCTTCATTTGCTCACCGAACCTCTCCAATCCTATCACTGCTGCGTTTATGCCCCTGTACACATGCTTGATTCTCTTTCGGAGACATAGCAATCCATAGGTTTTAAGATACTTACTAGTCAGGTACATTCTTAGGCGTTTAATATGCGGTGTTGAGTCCATTTCGTTGAGCAAGGAGTAGCTCTTGTCTATTCCATATTTGGCTTAAGGAACTTTATCTGTGCTCATTTCAATCTCTGGTTTTATGCAGCACCCCAACTCACCTTTACCCTTAAGCAAGCATAAGTTGGTTTTCTAAATTTGAGACCCTGTTCTGTTCTGTAATTCAGTTCCTGTGTAGCCAAGTTTACATTCCGTGTATTACTGATATCTTATGATGTTTCTTTTTCTGTGTGACTTATTTCAGTTAGAATCATCATACCTGAATCCACTCATTGTGCTGCTAAGGGCCTGATGACATAGATTTCATTGCTGAGTGATATTGCTTTGTAAGTAAATACCACAACTTCTTTATCCATTTTTCACTTTCTGCGATGTTGAACTTGTACTGTAAACGAGGTTCTTGTAAACAGAGGCGTCCCAAACTTTGGGGTGGCTGTGTCTTTTTGATTTTAATTTCCCTAAGCTATAGGACCATAAGTGGAAGTGCCCTAGGCTCTGTTGCTTTGTTTTTTAGATGTTTCAGGAAACACCATACACTTCTCCCGAGTGTCTGTTGGCAATTTACATCCCGCCCATCAGCATAACAAGGCTCCCAGTTCTCCATGGCCTGTCCTGCCTTTCTGGATTTTACACTTTTTTCAGATGGCCCTTTTGACCGGGGGGAAGTGAGACTTCATTGTAGTGCAGATTTCCTTTGCAAGCTTGCTTGGTTGGCCAAAAAGGGCGTATGCGTTTTTTCCTGAATATATTCAGGAAAAAACGCATACGCCCTTTTTGGCCAAGTGCATCATTGTGGACGTTCTGCCTCTTTTCCTATGCTTTCACTGCAATTCCAGTCTACCTCCTGAAATCGGTTTCCTGCAATTCTGCCCCGCTTTCAAGTCCTCTTGGCAGCCTTACTTCAGTATATTTTTGGACGATAGCTGTCATTTATAACTCTGCAGGTTTGTGAATTACAGTGCCCCTGAGCTCCTTTCTTCAACTCGCTTTCTTTTGAGCTGGCCGCAACACCGCAGGATGGCTTCAGGCCCTAATCTGGTTCCGGCACGGCACGCTGAGCCTTTGGTTAATTCCTCTTCCTGGTGGGAAATGAGAGTTAAATTTGCCCGTCCAGACACCTCCAGCTAGTCTCTCATTGGTTCTCGCTATTCCTGTTCATCTTCCGCAGAAATTGCAAACTGGGCCAAACAGGAGGTTAAAGGGACTGACTCTCCAAGTCGGGAGGGTGTTAGTAAAGCGTCTGGAATGTTGCACCCGAGTACCAGGGTACGAAAACTGAGACATATTTGAACACGTCTCCCGATCACATGGTTGATCATACTCTAGGTTCCACATGCATGTTTTAGCTGAAGGAAGAATACCTTAAACCTGGGTAGTTGAAACCCGTGGAATGGGTACCATGCAATATGACTTCAAAGGGTCTTCATTTGCTCACCGAACCTCTCCAATCCTATCACTGCTGCGTTTATGCCCCTGTACACATGCTTGATTCTCTTTCGGAGACATAGCAATCCATAGGTTTTAAGATACTTACTAGTCAGGTACATTCTTAGGCGTTTAATATGCGGTGTTGAGTCCATTTCGTTGAGCAAGGAGTAGCTCTTGTCTATTCCATATTTGGCTTAAGGAACTTTATCTGTGCTCATTTCAATCTCTGGTTTTATGCAGCACCCCAACTCACCTTTCCCCTTAAGCAAGCATAAGTTGGTTTTCTAAATTTGAGACCCTGTTCTGTTCTGTAATTCAGTTCCTGTGTAGCCAAGTTTACATTCCGTGTATTACTGATATCTTATGATGTTTCTTTTTCTGTGTGACTTATTTCAGTTAGAATCATCATACCTGAATCCACTCATTGTGCTGCTAAGGGCCTGATGACATAGATTTCATTGCTGAGTGATATTGCTTTGTAAGTAAATACCACAACTTCTTTATCCATTTTTCACTTTCTGCGATGTTGAACTTGTACTGTAAATGAGGTTCTTGTAAACAGAAGCGTCCCAAACTTTGGGGTGGCTGTGTCTTTTTGATTTTAATTTCCCTAAGCTATAGGACCATAAGTGGAAGTGCCCTAGGCTCTGTTGCTTTGTTTTTTAGATGTTTCAGGAAACACCATACACTTCTCCCGAGTGTCTGTTGGCAATTTACATCACGCCCATCAGCATAACAAGGCTCCCAGTTCTCCATGGCCTGTCCTGCCTTTCTGGATTTTACACTTTTTTCAGATGGCCCTTTTGACCGGGGGGAAGTGAGACTTCATTGTAGTGCAGATTTCCTTTGCAAGCTTGCTTGGTTGGCCAAAAAGGGCGTATGCGTTTTTTCCTGAATATATTCAGGAAAAAACGCATACGCCCTTTTTGGCCAAGTGCATCATTGTGGACGTTCTGCCTCTTTTCCTATGCTTTCACTGCAATTCCAGTCTACCTCCTGAAATCGGTTTCCTGCAATTCTGCCCCGCTTTCAAGTCCTCTTGGCAGCCTTACTTCAGTATATTTTTGGACGATAGCTGTCATTTATAACTCTGCAGGTTTGTGAATTACAGTGCCCCTGAGCTCCTTTCTTCAACTCGCTTTCTTTTGAGCTGGCCGCAACACCGCAGGATGGCTTCAGGCCCTAATCTGGTTCCGGCACGGCACGCTGAGCCTTTGGTTAATTCCTCTTCCTGGTGGGAAATGAGAGTTAAATTTGCCCGTCCAGACACCTCCAGCTAGTCTCTCATTGGTTCTCGCTATTCCTGTTCATCTTCCGCAGAAATTGCAAACTGGGCCAAACAGGAGGTTAAAGGGACTGACTCTCCAAGTCGGGAGGGTGTTAGTAAAGCGTCTGGAATGTTGCACCCGAGTACCAGGGTACGAAAACTGAGACATATTTGAACACGTCTCCCGATCACATGGTTGATCATACTCTAGGTTCCACATGCATGTTTTAGCTGAAGGAAGAATACCTTAAACCTGGGTAGTTGAAACCCGTGGAATGGGTACCATGCAATATGACTTCAAAGGGTCTTCATTTGCTCACCGAACCTCTCCAATCCTATCACTGCTGCGTTTATGCCCCTGTACACATGCTTGATTCTCTTTCGGAGACATAGCAATCCATAGGTTTTAAGATACTTACTAGTCAGGTACATTCTTAGGCGTTTAATATGCGGTGTTGAGTCCATTTCGTTGAGCAAGGAGTAGCTCTTGTCTATTCCATATTTGGCTTAAGGAACTTTATCTGTGCTCATTTCAATCTCTGGTTTTATGCAGCACCCCAACTCACCTTTCCCCTTAAGCAAGCATAAGTTGGTTTTCTAAATTTGAGACCCTGTTCTGTTCTGTAATTCAGTTCCTGTGTAGCCAAGTTTACATTCCGTGTATTACTGATATCTTATGATGTTTCTTTTTCTGTGTGACTTATTTCAGTTAGAATCATCATACCTGAATCCACTCATTGTGCTGCTAAGGGCCTGATGACATAGATTTCATTGCTGAGTGATATTGCTTTGTAAGTAAATACCACAACTTCTTTATCCATTTTTCACTTTCTGCGATGTTGAACTTGTACTGTAAATGAGGTTCTTGTAAACAGAAGCGTCCCAAACTTTGGGGTGGCTGTGTCTTTTTGATTTTAATTTCCCTAAGCTATAGGACCATAAGTGGAAGTGCCCTAGGCTCTGTTGCTTTGTTTTTTAGATGTTTCAGGAAACACCATACACTTCTCCCGAGTGTCTGTTGGCAATTTACATCACGCCCATCAGCATAACAAGGCTCCCAGTTCTCCATGGCCTGTCCTGCCTTTCTGGATTTTACACTTTTTTCAGATGGCCCTTTTGACCGGGGGGAAGTGAGACTTCATTGTAGTGCAGATTTCCTTTGCAAGCTTGCTTGGTTGGCCAAAAAGGGCGTATGCGTTTTTTCCTGAATATATTCAGGAAAAAACGCATACGCCCTTTTTGGCCAAGTGCATCATTGTGGACGTTCTGCCTCTTTTCCTATGCTTTCACTGCAATTCCAGTCTACCTCCTGAAATCGGTTTCCTGCAATTCTGCCCCGCTTTCAAGTCCTCTTGGCAGCCTTACTTCAGTATATTTTTGGACGATAGCTGTCATTTATAACTCTGCAGGTTTGTGAATTACAGTGCCCCTGAGCTCCTTTCTTCAACTCGCTTTCTTTTGAGCTGGCCGCAACACCGCAGGATGGCTTCAGGCCCTAATCTGGTTCCGGCACGGCACGCTGAGCCTTTGGTTAATTCCTCTTCCTGGTGGGAAATGAGAGTTAAATTTGCCCGTCCAGACACCTCCAGCTAGTCTCTCATTGGTTCTCGCTATTCCTGTTCATCTTCCGCAGAAATTGCAAACTGGGCCAAACAGGAGGTTAAAGGGACTGACTCTCCAAGTCGGGAGGGTGTTAGTAAAGCGTCTGGAATGTTGCACCCGAGTACCAGGGTACGAAAACTGAGACATATTTGAACACGTCTCCCGATCACATGGTTGATCATACTCTAGGTTCCACATGCATGTTTTAGCTGAAGGAAGAATACCTTAAACCTGGGTAGTTGAAACCCGTGGAATGGGTACCATGCAATATGACTTCAAAGGGTCTTCATTTGCTCACCGAACCTCTCCAATCCTATCACTGCTGCGTTTATGCCCCTGTACACATGCTTGATTCTCTTTCGGAGACATAGCAATCCATAGGTTTTAAGATACTTACTAGTCAGGTACATTCTTAGGCGTTTAATATGCGGTGTTGAGTCCATTTCGTTGAGCAAGGAGTAGCTCTTGTCTATTCCATATTTGGCTTAAGGAACTTTATCTGTGCTCATTTCAATCTCTGGTTTTATGCAGCACCCCAACTCACCTTTACCCTTAAGCAAGCATAAGTTGGTTTTCTAAATTTGAGACCCTGTTCTGTTCTGTAATTCAGTTCCTGTGTAGCCAAGTTTACATTCCGTGTATTACTGATATCTTATGATGTTTCTTTTTCTGTGTGACTTATTTCAGTTAGAATCATCATACCTGAATCCACTCATTGTGCTGCTAAGGGCCTGATGACATAGATTTCATTGCTGAGTGATATTGCTTTGTAAGTAAATACCACAACTTCTTTATCCATTTTTCACTTTCTGCGATGTTGAACTTGTACTGTAAACGAGGTTCTTGTAAACAGAGGCGTCCCAAACTTTGGGGTGGCTGTGTCTTTTTGATTTTAATTTCCCTAAGCTATAGGACCATAAGTGGAAGTGCCCTAGGCTCTGTTGCTTTGTTTTTTAGATGTTTCAGGAAACACCATACACTTCTCCCGAGTGTCTGTTGGCAATTTACATCCCGCCCATCAGCATAACAAGGCTCCCAGTTCTCCATGGCCTGTCCTGCCTTTCTGGATTTTACACTTTTTTCAGATGGCCCTTTTGACCGGGGGGAAGTGAGACTTCATTGTAGTGCAGATTTCCTTTGCAAGCTTGCTTGGTTGGCCAAAAAGGGCGTATGCGTTTTTTCCTGAATATATTCAGGAAAAAACGCATACGCCCTTTTTGGCCAAGTGCATCATTGTGGACGTTCTGCCTCTTTTCCTATGCTTTCAATGCAATTCCAGTCTACCTCCTGAAATCGGTTTCCTGCAATTCTGCCCCGCTTTCAAGTCCTCTTGGCAGCCTTACTTCAGTATATTTTTGGACGATAGCTGTCATTTATAACTCTGCAGGTTTGTGAATTACAGTGCCCCTGAGCTCCTTTCTTCAACTCGCTTTCTTTTGAGCTGGCCGCAACACCGCAGGATGGCTTCAGGCCCTAATCTGGTTCCGGCACGGCACGCTGAGCCTTTGGTTAATTCCTCTTCCTGGTGGGAAATGAGAGTTAAATTTGCCCGTCCAGACACCTCCAGCTAGTCTCTCATTGGTTCTCGCTATTCCTGTTCATCTTCCGCAGAAATTGCAAACTGGGCCAAACAGGAGGTTAAAGGGACTGACTCTCCAAGTCGGGAGGGTGTTAGTAAAGCGTCTGGAATGTTGCACCCGAGTACCAGGGTACGAAAACTGAGACATATTTGAACACGTCTCCCGATCACATGGTTGATCATACTCTAGGTTCCACATGCATGTTTTAGCTGAAGGAAGAATACCTTAAACCTGGGTAGTTGAAACCCGTGGAATGGGTACCATGCAATATGACTTCAAAGGGTCTTCATTTGCTCACCGAACCTCTCCAATCCTATCACTGCTGCGTTTATGCCCCTGTACACATGCTTGATTCTCTTTCGGAGACATAGCAATCCATAGGTTTTAAGATACTTACTAGTCAGGTACATTCTTAGGCGTTTAATATGCGGTGTTGAGTCCATTTCGTTGAGCAAGGAGTAGCTCTTGTCTATTCCATATTTGGCTTAAGGAACTTTATCTGTGCTCATTTCAATCTCTGGTTTTATGCAGCACCCCAACTCACCTTTCCCCTTAAGCAAGCATAAGTTGGTTTTCTAAATTTGAGACCCTGTTCTGTTCTGTAATTCAGTTCCTGTGTAGCCAAGTTTACATTCCGTGTATTACTGATATCTTATGATGTTTCTTTTTCTGTGTGACTTATTTCAGTTAGAATCATCATACCTGAATCCACTCATTGTGCTGCTAAGGGCCTGATGACATAGATTTCATTGCTGAGTGATATTGCTTTGTAAGTAAATACCACAACTTCTTTATCCATTTTTCACTTTCTGCGATGTTGAACTTGTACTGTAAACGAGGTTCTTGTAAACAGAGGTGTCCCAATGTTTGGGGTGGCTGTGTCTTTTTGATTTTAATTTCCCTAAGCTATAGGACCATAAGTGGAAGTGCCCTAGGCTCTGTTGCTTTGTTTTTTAGATGTTTCAGGAAACACCATACACTTCTCCTGAGTGTCTGTTGGCAATTTACATCCCGCCCATCAGCATAACAAGGCTCCCAGTTCTCCATGGCCTGTCCTGCCTTTCTGGATTTTACACTTTTTTCAGATGGCCCTTTTGACCGGGGGGAAGTGAGACTTCATTGTAGTGCAGATTTCCTTTGCAAGCTTGCTTGGTTGGCCAAAAAGGGCGTATGCGTTTTTTCCTGAATATATTCAGGAAAAAACGCATACGCCCTTTTTGGCCAAGTGCATCATTGTGGACGTTCTGCCTCTTTTCCTATGCTTTCACTGCAATTCCAGTCTACCTCCTGAAATCGGTTTCCTGCAATTCTGCCCCGCTTTCAAGTCCTCTTGGCAGCCTTACTTCAGTATATTTTTGGACGATAGCTGTCATTTATAACTCTGCAGGTTTGTGAATTACAGTGCCCCTGAGCTCCTTTCTTCAACTCGCTTTCTTTTGAGCTGGCCGCAACACGGCAGGATGGCTTCAGGCCCTAATCTGGTTCCGGCACGGCACGCTGAGCCTTTGGTTAATTCCTCTTCCTGGTGGGAAATGAGAGTTAAATTTGCCCGTCCAGACACCTCCAGCTAGTCTCTCATTGGTTCTCGCTATTCCTGTTCATCTTCCGCAGAAATTACAAACTGGGCCAAACAGGAGGTTAAAGGGACTGACTCTCCAAGTCGGGAGGGTGTTAGTAAAGCGTCTGGAATGTTGCACCCGAGTACCAGGGTACGAAAACTGAGACATATTTGAACACGTCTCCCGATCACATGGTTGATCATACTCTAGGTTCCACATGCATGTTTTAGCTGAAGGAAGAATACCTTAAACCTGGGTAGTTGAAACCCGTGGAATGGGTACCATGCAATATGACTTCAGAGGGTCTTCATTTGCTCACCGAACCTCTCCAATCCTATCACTGCTGCGTTTATGCCCCTGTACACATGCTTGATTCTCTTTCGGAGACATAGCAATCCATAGGTTTTAAGATACTTACTAGTCAGGTACATTCTTAGGCGTTTAATATGCGGTGTTGAGTCCATTTCGTTGAGCAAGGAGTAGCTCTTGTCTATTCCATATTTGGCTTAAGGAACTTTATCTGTGCTCATTTCAATCTCTGGTTTTATGCAGCACCCCAACTCACCTTTACCCTTAAGCAAGCATAAGTTGGTTTTCTAAATTTGAGACCCTGTTCTGTTCTGTAATTCAGTCCCTGTGTAGCCAAGTTTACATTCCGTGTATTACTGATATCTTATGATGTTTCTTTTTCTGTGTGACTTATTTCAGTTAGAATCATCATACCTGAATCCACTCATTGTGCTGCTAAGGGCCTGATGACATAGATTTCATTGCTGAGTGATATTGCTTTGTAAGTAAATACCACAACTTCTTTATCCATTTTTCACTTTCTGCGATGTTGAACTTGTACTGTAAACGAGGTTCTTGTAAACAGAGGTGTCCCAATGTTTGGGGTGGCTGTGTCTTTTTGATTTTAATTTCCCTAAGCTATAGGACCATAAGTGGAAGTGCCCTAGGCTCTGTTGCTTTGTTTTTTAGATGTTTCAGGAAACACCATACACTTCTCCTGAGTGTCTGTTGGCAATTTACATCCCGCCCATCAGCATAACAAGGCTCCCAGTTCTCCATGGCCTGTCCTGCCTTTCTGGATTTTACACTTTTTTCAGATGGCCCTTTTGACCGGGGGGAAGTGAGACTTCATTGTAGTGCAGATTTCCTTTGCAAGCTTGCTTGGTTGGCCAAAAAGGGCGTATGCGTTTTTTCCTGAATATATTCAGGAAAAAACGCATACGCCCTTTTTGGCCAAGTGCATCATTGTGGACGTTCTGCCTCTTTTCCTATGCTTTCACTGCAATTCCAGTCTACCTCCTGAAATCGGTTTCCTGCAATTCTGCCCCGCTTTCAAGTCCTCTTGGCAGCCTTACTTCAGTATATTTTTGGACGATAGCTGTCATTTATAACTCTGCAGGTTTGTGAATTACAGTGCCCCTGAGCTCCTTTCTTCAACTCGCTTTCTTTTGAGCTGGCCGCAACACCGCAGGATGGCTTCAGGCCCTAATCTGGTTCCGGCACGGCACGCTGAGCCTTTGGTTAATTCCTCTTCCTGGTGGGAAATGAGAGTTAAATTTGCCCGTCCAGACACCTCCAGCTAGTCTCTCATTGGTTCTCGCTATTCCTGTTCATCTTCCGCAGAAATTGCAAACTGGGCCAAACAGGAGGTTAAAGGGACTGACTCTCCAAGTCGGGAGGGTGTTAGTAAAGCGTCTGGAATGTTGCACCCGAGTACCAGGGTACGAAAACTGAGACATATTTGAACACGTCTCCCGATCACATGGTTGATCATACTCTAGGTTCCACATGCATGTTTTAGCTGAAGGAAGAATACCTTAAACCTGGGTAGTTGAAACCCGTGGAATGGGTACCATGCAATATGACTTCAAAGGGTCTTCATTTGCTCACCGAACCTCTCCAATCCTATCACTGCTGCGTTTATGCCCCTGTACACATGCTTGATTCTCTTTCGGAGACATAGCAATCCATAGGTTTTAAGATACTTACTAGTCAGGTACATTCTTAGGCGTTTAATATGCGGTGTTGAGTCCATTTCGTTGAGCAAGGAGTAGCTCTTGTCTATTCCATATTTGGCTTAAGGAACTTTATCTGTGCTCATTTCAATCTCTGGTTTTATGCAGCACCCCAACTCACCTTTCCCCTTAAGCAAGCATAAGTTGGTTTTCTAAATTTGAGACCCTGTTCTGTTCTGTAATTCAGTTCCTGTGTAGCCAAGTTTACATTCCGTGTATTACTGATATCTTATGATGTTTCTTTTTCTGTGTGACTTATTTCAGTTAGAATCATCATACCTGAATCCACTCATTGTGCTGCTAAGGGCCTGATGACATAGATTTCATTGCTGAGTGATATTGCTTTGTAAGTAAATACCACAACTTCTTTATCCATTTTTCACTTTCTGCGATGTTGAACTTGTACTGTAAACGAGGTTCTTGTAAACAGAGGCGTCCCAAACTTTGGGGTGGCTGTGTCTTTTTGATTTTAATTTCCCTAAGCTATAGGACCATAAGTGGAAGTGCCCTAGGCTCTGTTGCTTTGTTTTTTAGATGTTTCAGGAAACACCATACACTTCTCCCGAGTGTCTGTTGGCAATTTACATCCCGCCCATCAGCATAACAAGGCTCCCAGTTCTCCATGGCCTGTCCTGCCTTTCTGGATTTTACACTTTTTTCAGATGGCCCTTTTGACCGGGGGGAAGTGAGACTTCATTGTAGTGCAGATTTCCTTTGCAAGCTTGCTTGGTTGGCCAAAAAGGGCGTATGCGTTTTTTCCTGAATATATTCAGGAAAAAACGCATACGCCCTTTTTGGCCAAGTGCATCATTGTGGACGTTCTGCCTCTTTTCCTATGCTTTCAATGCAATTCCAGTCTACCTCCTGAAATCGGTTTCCTGCAATTCTGCCCCGCTTTCAAGTCCTCTTGGCAGCCTTACTTCAGTATATTTTTGGACGATAGCTGTCATTTATAACTCTGCAGGTTTGTGAATTACAGTGCCCCTGAGCTCCTTTCTTCAACTCGCTTTCTTTTGAGCTGGCCGCAACACGGCAGGATGGCTTCAGGCCCTAATCTGGTTCCGGCACGGCACGCTGAGCCTTTGGTTAATTCCTCTTCCTGGTGGGAAATGAGAGTTAAATTTGCCCGTCCAGACACCTCCAGCTAGTCTCTCATTGGTTCTCGCTATTCCTGTTCATCTTCCGCAGAAATTACAAACTGGGCCAAACAGGAGGTTAAAGGGACTGACTCTCCAAGTCGGGAGGGTGTTAGTAAAGCGTCTGGAATGTTGCACCCGAGTACCAGGGTACGAAAACTGAGACATATTTGAACACGTCTCCCGATCACATGGTTGATCATACTCTAGGTTCCACATGCATGTTTTAGCTGAAGGAAGAATACCTTAAACCTGGGTAGTTGAAACCCGTGGAATGGGTACCATGCAATATGACTTCAGAGGGTCTTCATTTGCTCACCGAACCTCTCCAATCCTATCACTGCTGCGTTTATGCCCCTGTACACATGCTTGATTCTCTTTCGGAGACATAGCAATCCATAGGTTTTAAGATACTTACTAGTCAGGTACATTCTTAGGCGTTTAATATGCGGTGTTGAGTCCATTTCGTTGAGCAAGGAGTAGCTCTTGTCTATTCCATATTTGGCTTAAGGAACTTTATCTGTGCTCATTTCAATCTCTGGTTTTATGCAGCACCCCAACTCACCTTTACCCTTAAGCAAGCATAAGTTGGTTTTCTAAATTTGAGACCCTGTTCTGTTCTGTAATTCAGTCCCTGTGTAGCCAAGTTTACATTCCGTGTATTACTGATATCTTATGATGTTTCTTTTTCTGTGTGACTTATTTCAGTTAGAATCATCATACCTGAATCCACTCATTGTGCTGCTAAGGGCCTGATGACATAGATTTCATTGCTGAGTGATATTGCTTTGTAAGTAAATACCACAACTTCTTTATCCATTTTTCACTTTCTGCGATGTTGAACTTGTACTGTAAACGAGGTTCTTGTAAACAGAGGCGTCCCAAACTTTGGGGTGGCTGTGTCTTTTTGATTTTAATTTCCCTAAGCTATAGGACCATAAGTGGAAGTGCCCTAGGCTCTGTTGCTTTGTTTTTTAGATGTTTCAGGAAACACCATACACTTCTCCCGAGTGTCTGTTGGCAATTTACATCCCGCCCATCAGCATAACAAGGCTCCCAGTTCTCCATGGCCTGTCCTGCCTTTCTGGATTTTACACTTTTTTCAGATGGCCCTTTTGACCGGGGGGAAGTGAGACTTCATTGTAGTGCAGATTTCCTTTGCAAGCTTGCTTGGTTGGCCAAAAAGGGCGTATGCGTTTTTTCCTGAATATATTCAGGAAAAAACGCATACGCCCTTTTTGGCCAAGTGCATCATTGTGGACGTTCTGCCTCTTTTCCTATGCTTTCAATGCAATTCCAGTCTACCTCCTGAAATCGGTTTCCTGCAATTCTGCCCCGCTTTCAAGTCCTCTTGGCAGCCTTACTTCAGTATATTTTTGGACGATAGCTGTCATTTATAACTCTGCAGGTTTGTGAATTACAGTGCCCCTGAGCTCCTTTCTTCAACTCGCTTTCTTTTGAGCTGGCCGCAACACCGCAGGATGGCTTCAGGCCCTAATCTGGTTCTGGCACGGCACGCTGAGCCTTTGGTTAATTCCTCTTCCTGGTGGGAAATGAGAGTTAAATTTGCCCGTCCAGACACCTCCAGCTAGTCTCTCATTGGTTCTCGCTATTTCTGTTCATCTTCCGCAGAAATTGCAAACTGGGCCATACAGGAGGTTAAAGGGACTGACTCTCCAAGTCGGGAGGGTGTTAGTAAAGCGTCTGGAATGTTGCACCCGAGTACCAGGGTACGAGAACTGAGACATATTTGAACACGTTTCCCGATCACATGGTTGATCATACTCTAGGTTCCACATGCATGTTTTAGCTGAAGGAAGAATACCTTAAACCTGGGTAGTTGAAACCCGTGGAATGGGTACCATGCAATATGACTTCAAAGGGTCTTCATTTGCTCACTGAGCCTCTCCAATCCTATCACTGCTGCGTTTATGCCCCTGTACACATGCTTGATTCTCTTTCGGAGACATAGCAATCCATAGGTTTTAAGATACTTACTAGTCAGGTACATTCTTAGGCGTTTAATAGGCGGTGTTGAGTCCATTTCGTTCAGCAAGGAGTAGCTCTTGTCTATTCCATATTTGGCTTAAGGAACTTTATCTGTGCTCATTTCAATCTATGGTTTTATGCAGCACCCCAACTCACCTTTAGCCTTAACCAAGCATAAGTTGGTTTTCTAAATTTGAGACCCTGTTCTGTTCTGTAATTCAGTTCCTGTGTAGCCAAGTTTACATTCCGTGTATTACTGATATCTTATGATGTTTCTTTTTCTGTGTGTCTTATTTCAGTTAGAATCATCGTACCTGTATCCACTCATTATGCTGCTGCGGGCCTGATGACATAGATTTCATTGCTGAGTGATACTGCATTGTACGTAAGTACCACAAGTTCTTTATCCATTTTTCACTTTCTGTGATATTGAACTTGTACGGTTAACGAGGTTCTTGTAAACAGAGGCGTCCCAAATTTTGGGGTAGCTGTGTCTTTTTGATTTTAATTTCCCTAAGCTATAGGACCATAAGTGGAAGTGCCCTAGGCTCTGTTGCTTTGTTTTTTAGATGTTTCAGGAAACACCATACACAGCCCGCCCATCAGCATAACAAGGCTCCCAGTTCTCCATGGCCTGTCCTGCCTTTCTGGATTTTACACTTTTTTCAGATGGCCCTTTTGACCGGGGGGAAGTGAGACTTCATTGTAGTGCAGATTTCCTTTGCAAGCTTGCTTGGTTGGCCAAAAAGGGCGTATGCCTTTTTTTCTGAATAAATTCAGGAAAAAAGGCATACGCCCTTTTTGGCCAAGTGCATCATTGTGGACGTTCTGCCTCTTTTCCTATGCTTTAAATGCAATTCCCGTCTACCTCCTGAAATCGTTTTCCTGCAATTCTGCCTTGCTTTCAATGCCTCTTCATAGCCTTACCTCAATATATTTTTTGAAAATAGTTGGCCTTTATAACTCTGCAAGTTTTTGAATTGCAGTGGCCCTTAGCTCCATTTTTCAGCTCTTATTTTTGTGATCTTGCCTCATAACCACAGGATTCCTTCAGGCCCTATTCTTCTTCTGGGGCACCTTGCTGTGCCTTTGGTTTATTCTTCTTACTGATGTGAATTTAGAGTGACATGTGCCCATTGAAACCGCTACAGCTAGTTTCTCACTGGTTCCCCCTATTCCCATTCATCCTCCGCACTAACTGCAGACTGTGCGATACCAGAACTTAAAGGCATTGACTCTCCATGTGGGGATATTTTTGGTAAAGCGGCTGGAATGTCGATCCGGAGCCCCAGGAGAGGAAAAATGAGGTGCGTTTTAGAAACCTTTCCCGATCATATGGTATACCAGTCGCTGGGTTTCCCAAGCATGGTTTAGCTGTAGGAAGATTCCCTTCAACCTGGAGTGTTGGGACCCTTGGAATGAGTAGCATGAAGTATTGCATTAAACTTTTGGCAGTTGCTCACCAAAGCTCATCAATCCTCTCAGCCCCAAGTGTCCAGCCTTATGTCTTATCCAGCTGTGGGTTTATATGTGGTCAATCCAGGTTGCATCACAGCCCCTGAGCGAATTTTGTAAGAATTTTTCTCTCTTTCATTGTTTCTGCGTTTTGTTTTTAAAATTTATTTCTATAATGGGGTTTAGCTCATTTTCACTGCTGTGTTTGTGCCACTCTGCACACACTTGATTCCCTTATGGAGATATATCAATACATGGGTTTTAAGATTCTTATTACTCAGATATATTTCTCTGCGGTGTATAGGGTGTGTTGAGGCCAGTTCATTGAGCAAGGTGTAGATCTTGTCTAATATCTATTTGGTTTATTGAACGGTATCTGTGCTAATTTCAAACTCTGGTTTTATGCATCACCCCACCTCTCCTTTCCCCTTAAGCTGAAATAAGTGTGTTTTCTAAATGTGAGACACTGTTCTGTTCTGTAATTCATTTCTTGTGCAGCCATATTTACCCTCCCTCTATAAGTGATATCTTATGATATGTTTCTTTTTCTGTTTGACTTATTTCAAGTAGTATTATCGGACCTAAATCCACTCTTTATCCTTCTACTAGCCTTATTACATTGATTTCATGGTGAAGAGATATTCCATTGTACATAAGTACCACATCTTCTTTATCCATTGTTCTCTTTCCTGGGATATTTAAGGTATACTGAAGTTGAGGTTCTTGTAAACAGAGTAGCCCTAAACTGTGGTGTGCTTGTGTCTTGTTAATTTTTAGATTTCCCTAGATATACTCCCATGATTGGAAGTGTCCTATGCTCTGTAGCTCTGTTTTTTAGATGATTTAGGAACCACCATACACTTCTCCAGAGTGGCTCTCGGCAGTTCACACACTGCCCATCAGCGTATAAAGGCTCCCTGTTCTCCATGGCCTGTCCTGCATTTCTGGTTTTTACAATTTTTTAGGATGGCCCTTTTGACCAGTGGGAAATGAGACTTCTTTGTTGTGCACATTTGCATTGCTTGCTTGCTTCGTTGCCCATAAAGTGCGTATGCGTTTTTTCCTGGATATAATCAGGAAAAAACGCATACGCCCTTTTGGGCCAACTGCATCATTGTCGAAATTCTGCCGCTTTTCATGTGCTTTAAAGACGAGTCCAATCTATCTCTTGAAATCTGTTTCTTGCAATTCTGTCTTGCATTCAGATCCTCTTCTTTGCCTTACCTCAACATATTTTTGGACGTTAGTTTTCATTTATAACTCTGCAGGTTTGTGAATTGCAGTGACCCTGAGCTCCATTTTTTAAGTTGCTCTTTTGTGAGCTGGCCTCAAACCCGCAGGATTGCTTCAGGCCCTATTTTGGCTCGGGCGAGGCGGGCTGAGCCTTTTTTCAATTCTTATTCTTAATGGGAAATTAGAGTGATATGTGCCCGTCCAAACCCCTACAACTATTCTCTCATTGGTTCCCCGTTCATCCTCCTCACAATTTGCAAAATGTGTGAAACAGAAGTTGAAATGTGCTGATTCTCCAAGTGGGGAGATTCTAAGTAACGTGGCTGGAATGGTGAACAGGAGCACCAGGAGAGGATAAATGAGCTGCATTTTAGACACATCTCCCGATCACATGGTGTACAGTCCTCTGGGTTTTCCATGCATGTTTTAGCTGTAGGAAGATCCCTTGAACCTGCATATTTGGGACCCATTGAATGGGTACCAGGTAGTATTACTTTAAAGGGTGTGCATTTCCTCACCCAACCTCACATTTCTCTTAGCACAAACAGTTTCCAGCCTTATGTCTCATCCTGCTGTGGGTCTAGATGTGTTCAATCCATGTTGCATCACCGGCCCTGAGGAAAAGTTGTAAGAGGTTTTCTCTGTCTCTCTGTCGTTTATTT
Organism: Pseudorca crassidens; assembly: GCF_039906515.1. Taxonomy (NCBI): domain Eukaryota; kingdom Metazoa; phylum Chordata; class Mammalia; order Artiodactyla; family Delphinidae; genus Pseudorca; species Pseudorca crassidens. The sequence continues at coordinate 129,854 of NW_027136134.1, forward strand.
TTTTCAATTTATTACTATATTGGTTACAGCTGATTTTCAAAGCTCTGTTTCTTGCTGCTGTACATCCACTTGATTCACGTACAGAGAGACATCAGTAAATTCTTTTTCAGATTCTTACCAGTCGTATATATTCTTTTCCGGTGACTTGAGTGTGCTGAGTGCAGTTCTTTTAGCTACCGTGTAGGCCTTGTTGATTATCAGTTTGGTATTTGGAATGGTATCTTTGCTAATTTCAACCTCCTGGGTGATGCCTCACCCCTCCCCACCTTTCCCGTTTAGCAGCCTTATGCGTGTTTTCTACATATTTGACTATGTTTTTGTTTTGTAATTTATTTCATGTGTAGCCATTTTGGATTCCACCTTTAAGTGATATCTTATGATATGTGTCTTTTTCTTTTTGAATTCTGTCACTTAGAAAGATCATACATAACTCCTCCGGAGTTGTTACAACTGGCCATATTTCATTGATTTCCAGGCTGAATAATATTCCACTCTACCTAAGTACCACATCTCTACCCATTTTTTCCCTCCAGGGACACTTAAGTTATATCCTAGTTGAGGATCTTTTAAACAGAGAGGGGGTAAACATTGGGGTGCCTGTGTCCTCTCGATTTTTGTTTTTCTCAAGATATACGCCCATGAGTGCAAGTGCCCTATGCTCTGTAGCTCATTTTTTAGATGCTTTAGTAAACACAATACACTTCTCCAGAATGGCCGTTGGCAATATACATTTCCACTATAAGTCTCACAGGGCTCCCTCTTCTCCTTGCCCTGTCCTGCATTTCTGTTGTTTACGCTTTATGAGGATGGCTCTTCTGACTGATGCGAAGTGATATCTTTTGTAGTATTGACTTCCAGTGCCCACCTGTTTGGTTGGCTAAAAAAGTGTATGCCCTTTTCTTGAATATATACAGAAAAAAACGCATACACCCTTTTTGGCCAACTGCAATGTTGGCAATGTTCAGCTCCTTTTCTTGTGCTTAATGGCGAGTCCTTTCTACCTCCTCAAATCCCTTTCCTGCCATTCTCCCTTGCTTACAAGTCCTTTTCTCTGACTTTCCTCAAGACATTTTTCAGTGATGGATATTTTCAACTCTGCAGTTTTGTGAATTTTACTGCCCCTGAGTTCCATTGTTCAACTTGTGTTTATGGGAACTGGCCACAAAGCAGCGGGATTTCCTCAAGCCCTATACTGTTTCCATGGGCAACCCTAGCCTTTGGTCAATTCGTCTTCCTGATTGGAAATTAGAGTGACATGTGCCTGTCTGAACACCTAGGACTTGTCTCTCATTGTTCCTCATCCTTCCGCTTCATCCTCTGGACAAATTCCAAACTGTACGCAACAGGATGTTGACAGTGCTGACATCTCCAAGTGGGGAGACTGTTAGTAAAGACGCTGGAGGGGTGAACCCGAGCACCAGGAGATGAGGAGATGAGATGCCTTTTCCAAACTCTTCCCGATCAGACGGTATACCATCCTCTGGGTGTGACAGACATGTTTTAGCAGTAGGAAGAGTCCCATTCATGTAAGGAGAACACCAGGGCTTTTTCAAAATCAGTGTCTCCCCGAAACCCAAACTGGGGAATTTTTTAAGCTACGGCTACACATATGTTCATTAAGGGCCTTGGGAAGTAGGCAGAGTCCAAACTTTAGATGATTGAAGTCTTCAGGGTCAGAAGCACTCACCACCAGCTTCCCTTAGGTTACACTTTAACTGTCATTGATAGATGATGTCAATAAAAATATCTATTCTTTTTCAGATTATTTCCCCTTATAGGTTATTGCAAAATGTTGAGTGTAGTTCCCTGTGCTATACAGTAGTTCCTTGTTGATGATCTATTTTATACATAGCAGTGTGTATGTGTTAATCCCAAACTGTTAATTTATCCCTCCTCCCACCTTTCCCCTTTGGTAATAATAAATTATAAGATTTTATACTTCTCAGAAATGGGGGAGCTGAAAGAGAGGTATCATTTTCAATGGAAAAGCATTTAAAACAAGATTGAAGCTTTAACCAAGATTATTAGATGTACATCCTTGGAAAGAAATCACTTCGTTTCTCTAATATTGACCTGACAAATAAGACAAACCTTTTCACTGAACTTGCTTATAATAAAGTGATGGAAATATCAAATGGAAGTGTTAGAAACATCTTATTTTACCCGAGCCTTATACACTGTTCTATGTTAACTACAGTTTGGCTCACACATCTGTTCATTGAGGTTACAATAGTCTCAATTTCTGTTACTGATCCTCCAGAGTGGACCCCAACAAGTGTCCCCCTGCCCAGTGTCATTGGGGCCAACAGATCGAGACTGAGTTTGGTTCACAAGCAAAGGAAACTTTATATTTTGATCAGAGAATGGAGAGGTGAGAGCATGCACTACCCCGTGGGCTGTGGGCTGGGCTGCTGTGTAGAGATCCTGTCAGAGTCAGTGGGAGGGAGGGGGCGGAGCTCTCGAGGGCCAGGTTGGCTGCAGCTCAGGCTCTATATCGCGGAGTCTGCACTGGGCCCCAGGAGCTGAGGTGTCGACCCAGCCATTCTGCACTAGGAAATCTGGTCTGAAGTGCCGGGTGTGGAACCTCTGCATGCGGGACCCTAGGAGCACGTGAAATTAGACAAAGCACAAAGGATAAAAAAGGTTAGACTTGACTTTATTGCCCAGATTCTATTTTTATCTCCCAGGGATTTTTAATGGGCTTTGCTGGGGACAAACCCCTCCTCTGCCTTTTGTCCCGTTCCTCATTCTTGGAGTGCTGAGGGTGCAGACACTTCTTCTGTAACTGCTGAGTGCTGAGTTGGGAGCCCTAATACCTGGGGGCGAGGGTCAGAGCTTCTCCCCAGCAGCCTCCAGGTGACGTTGATTGTCCCCAGGCCCCCTGCCTCCCTGCTCGTCCACCTGAGCACCAGCATTGGAAGTGTTATAGATTCTAATGACCTTTAAGGGTCCAGGAAAGAGATGTGCAGAGACGCTGTGGGGGCCGGTTTCACCCCGCCCCACATTTGTTCGGCCACCTTAGGCTGACCGTTTCTGCCAGCCTAGATGCTCTGACCAGTAGTCTGCGCTTTCTTCAATTAGGCCCCTGAATTAACGTACAAACAGCACCAGGTGTCAGAGCCCTGCCCGCTCAACTCCCAGACAGTCCAGGGTCAGTGGTGATCAAGGACCATGATGACCACTGAGTCAACAGCCTTTTGAAGTAAACAGGAGTCCAGCCGGTCTTATTGGCCACCATCATCACGGTGTCTGTAGGCTTTTCTATGGTGACAGTGTGATATACGGTTCCCCCGCCAAGATTATTAGCTCCCCTCTGGGTGCAGTAAGTCCTGCAAGCAGTAGTCTACTCTTTTGGGACACACTCTTATTGTTTTATGAGAGAAACTCCAGGTCAAGTGATGTTCACACGAGTCGTCATGGTGCCCTGTTGCCCCCGGTTATCTCTCTGGATGTTGGAGTTGGAGGGCCTCCTCACTCGAGGTCGGTGTGCCCACGGAGCGAACCCTGCAACTTCAGGGCATCGTTGGTGGTTAGGATCACCACGTGGGGTCCTTTTCCCTTAGGAAGGAGGTGGCCTTTTGGGCTGCTGATTTCCAGGTTTTTAGATACCGCCAGTATCTTGGCCAGATGCGGCAGTGGGCCAAGCCCCTTGGTGACCGTAGTTTATCCTACCTGGATGGCATTCTTGCATTGTTCCATTTCAAGTGGTCCCAGTTTTTGCACTAATTCTCCAATGGCGATTCACCTTTCACCGGGAATGTAAAGGTCAAAGGGTTTAGCTAAATTAGGGAGTTCCAGGGCAAGGGTCTGAATTGACTGCTCTTTCCATTCTTGAAAGGCCACTTCTGGATTCTATTCAAAAGGATCATCATCTTTTCCTTTCAGTGTTTCATATAGAGGCCCAGCTAGTAGACTGTAGTTAGGGATCCAGAAGCAGCAAACCCTGGCCTCCCCAGGAACCCCTAAGCTGTCTTCTAGTTTTAGAAAGGGGTAAGGCTGCAAATGGTTTCTTCCCTTTCCTGGGATGGGCTTCTCCGACCTTCTGTGAGAATGAAGCCCAGGCAGGTCACCGCAGTCTGTGATATTTGAGCTTTTTCTTGGACAACTTCTATCCTTTATTGGCTTGGTAGTTCAGAGGCCTCCTTAGTAGGGCTGGCGATCAGAATGTCGTCTGCGTACTGAAGGAGGGTTTCCTTTTCCAGAGGTAGAACTTTTAGGTCTTTAGCTAAGCTTTCCCCAAAGATGGTGTGGGAATTTTTGCACCCTTGGGGCAAGACGGCCCGGAAGTATTGTTTTAGTTGTATGTTGAGTCCTGCCACTCACAAGCCAAAATTTCTTGTGACTCTGGGACTAATGGAATACAAAAGAAGGCATCATTGAAGACTAATACAGAATACCATGTCCTGGTGGTTGGTAGAATGACCAGCAGGGTGTAGGAATTAGGAGCAACTGGAGGTATATCCTCGGTGGCTTCACTGACTGTCCTGACATCCTTTACCAGGTCCCCAGCAGCCCATGGGGCTCTCGTGGTCAGACCAATCCCAGAATATAGAGCTCACCTGGGCAGGTACCCCACCCCCACCCCAGCCCACGGGGCTCTCGTGGTCAGGCCCTTCCCAGGATACAGAGCTACCCTTGCAGGTACCATGGCAGGGCTGGGCACACAGGAACCGTGCACATAGCCCTCATTGCAGAGCACCCCCAGCTCACCTGTCGCTCAGAGCTGGCACAGAGCACCTCAGAGCAGGACTTGAACTAACAAACAGCAGCTGCGACAGGTCTGTGACCCTGGGCATCACTCTGTGCGGCCTCCCTCCACCTGGTCTTCCAGAGACTTCCACTGCACCCGGGGCACCAGGCCTCTGTCTCCAACCACCACCCACCCCTCCTCTCCCTGACTCCTGGGTTCCTCTCATAAGGAGAGGGTTTTCTTGAAGTTGTCTCCCACTCATGGGCCAGATAAAATGATTAGAAAACAAGCCAAAGCTGCAGCCCCTTGTCTATCCTGACTCTCAGGAGCCCACACCTGTTCCTTGGACCTGGCCGGTTCAGCAAGTTCCATTTTCTGCAACTGTGAGCCCCTGAGGGGTGATGATTGGCTGACCTGGGCAGCCTTACCGTGCGGGCCAGCCCTCCCCAGGTGTGCCTGGGTTGAGATCAATATAAATACCACTCCAGGCAGCAAGAGCCCCTGCAGCCGTGCCTGACGCCATTTTCTCTGCCCTGTCAGCAGTCTCGGGGCTGGGCTGGTGGGAGGGAGTGAGAGGCCACGGCTTTGTGGGTGGCCCAGTGTGAGTGGGGCTCTGCTGGACTTTCTGCAGCAGTTGCCAGGCTGCCACCTGCTAAAGAAGAGGATGTGTCACCCATACCTGCTGCTGGAATTTCTCCCTGGGCAGAGGTGAGGAAGGAAAAAAGCAGTGGGGGCAGGGACAGGACGGGTATCTCAGTCAGGGAAATGGAAATCTTCCAGAAGAGCACCCAGGGCCAGGACCATCCTGGCTGGCCTGCAGGCACCAAGTCGGCCGGCATGCTGTCACTCGTGTGGCTCTATGGCCCTTCCTCTAGGCTTTCAAGTCCTTGTATATATTCAGGTGTTTTACCTGGGACGGGTGGGAATAGTTCAGCAGCAACTGGCCTGGGGCTCAGCTCACGTTTACTCACAGATGCCTCGGCACGGTGCCCCAGCTTTGCAATGAGGACGCTTGTTGCGTGGGGGCTGCTGGCTGAATGGGAGACGATTCCCCACCACTGGCCAACTTCAGAATTGTTTACAACTGGAGCAAGTGCCCTGATACGGTTTTCCTCTGTGGAACTGGTGGGTTCTGTGTTTTTTTTCTCTTTTTCGTTTTTGGTTCAAGGTAGATTTTATTCCTCTTTTTTGTATTTACAGATATAAGCATGGAAATAATTTATTCATATAAATACATGTATGTGAAGGGAATAATTGTTTTTTCTGTTTTATTTTTTAAATTTTATTTCTTTTTAATTTTGAATTTTATTTTATATTTTTATACAGCAGGTTCTTATTGGTTATCTATTTTATACATATAAATGTATACATGCCAATCCCAGTCTCTCAACTCCTCCCACCACCACCCCCCCAACAGCTTTCCCCCCTTGTTGTCCATACATTTGTTGTCTACATCTGTTGCTCTATTTATGCCTTGCAAAATGGTTAATCTGTACAGTTTTTCTAGGTTCCACATATATGCATGAATATACAAGATTTGTTTTTCTCTTTCTGACTTACTTCACTCTGTATGACAGTCTCTAGATCCATCGACGTCTCTACAAATGACCCAATTTCATTCCTTTTCATGGCTTAGTAATATTCCATTTTATATATGTACCACAGCTTTATGCATTCGTCTGTCTGTGGGCATTTAGGTTGCTTCCATTACCTCGATATTGTAAATAGTGATGCAATGAACATTGCGGTGAATGTCTCGTTTTGATTTATGGTTTTGTCTGGGTATATGTCCAGTACTGGGATTGCTGTATCATATGGTAATTCTATTGTTAGTTTCTTAAGAAACTCCATATTGTTCTCCGTAGTGACTGTATCAATTTATATTCCCAACAATAGTGGAAGGGGGTTCCTTTTCTCCACACCCTTTCCAGCATTTTTGTTTGTAGATTTTCTCATGATGCCCATTCTATCAGGTGTGAGGTGATACCTCATTGTTGAGTCCATTTTGTTGAGCAAGGGGTAGGTCTTGTCTATTACATATTTGGCTTATTGAATGGTATCTGTGCTAATTTCAAACTCTGGTTTTATGCAGCACCCCAACTCACTTTCCCCCTTAAGGAAGCATAAGTTGGTTTTCTAAACTTGAGACCCTGTTCTGTTTTGTAATTCAGTTCATGTGTAGCCAAGTTCACATTCCATGTATTAGTGATATCTTATGATGTTTCTTTTTCTGTGTGACATATTTCAGTTAGAATCATCATACCTGAATCCACTCATTATGCTGCTACGGGCCTGATGACATAGATTTCATGGCTGAGTGATTTTGCATTGTACATAAGTACCACAACTTCTTTATCCATTTTTCACTTTCTGCGATATTGAACTTGTACCGTAAACGAGGTTCTTGTAAACAGAGCTGTCCCAAACTGTGGGGTGGCTGTGTCTTTTTGATTTTAATTTCCCTAAGCTATAGGACCATAAGTGGAAGTGCCCTAGGCTCTGTTGCTTTGTATTTTAGATGTTTCAGGAAACACCATACACTTCTCCCGAGTGGCTGTTGGCAATTTACATCCCGCCCATCAGCATAACAAGGCTCCCAGTTCTCCATGGCCTGTCCTGCCTTTCTGGATTTTACACTTTTCTCAGATGGCCCTTCTGACCGGGGGGAAGTGAGACTTCATTGTAGTGCAGATTTCCTTTGCAAGCTTGCTTGGTTGGCCAAAAAGTGCGTATGCGTTTTTTCCTGATTCAGGAAAAAACGCATACGCCCTTTTTGGCCAAGTGCATCATTGTGGACGTTCTGCCTCTTTTCCTATGCTTTCAATGCAATTCCAGTCTACCTCCTGAAATCGGTTTCCTGCAATTCTGCCCCGCTTTCAAGTCCTCTTGGCAGCCTTACTTCAGTATATTTTTGGACGATAGCTGTCATTTATAACTCTGCAGGTTTGTGAATTACAGTGCCCCTGAGCTCCTTTCTTCAACTCGCTTTCTTTTGAGCTGGCCGCAACACCGCAGGATGGCTTCAGGCCCTAATCTGGTTCCGGCACGGCACGCTGAGCCTTTGGTTAATTCCTCTTCCTGGTGGGAAATGAGAGTTAAATTTGCCCGTCCAGACACCTCCAGCTAGTCTCTCATTGGTTCTCGCTATTCCTGTTCATCTTCCGCAGAAATTGCAAACTGGGCCAAACAGGAGGTTAAAGGGACTGACTCTCCAAGTCGGGAGGGTGTTAGTAAAGCGTCTGGAATGTTGCACCCGAGTACCAGGGTACGAAAACTGAGACATATTTGAACACGTCTCCCGATCACATGGTTGATCATACTCTAGGTTCCACATGCATGTTTTAGCTGAAGGAAGAATACCTTAAACCTGGGTAGTTGAAACCCGTGGAATGGGTACCATGCAATATGACTTCAAAGGGTCTTCATTTGCTCACCGAACCTCTCCAATCCTATCACTGCTGCGTTTATGCCCCTGTACACATGCTTGATTCTCTTTCGGAGACATAGCAATCCATAGGTTTTAAGATACTTACTAGTCAGGTACATTCTTAGGCATTTAATATGCGGTGTTGAGTCCATTTCGTTGAGCAAGGAGTAGCTCTTGTCTATTCCATATTTGGCTTAAGGAACTTTATCTGTGCTCATTTCAATCTCTGGTTTTATGCAGCACCCCAACTCACCTTTCCCCTTAAGCAAGCATAAGTTGGTTTTCTAAATTTGAGACCCTGTTCTGTTCTGTAATTCAGTTCCTGTGTAGCCAAGTTTACATTCCGTGTATTACTGATATCTTATGATGTTTCTTTTTCTGTGTGACTTATTTCAGTTAGAATCATCATACCTGAATCCACTCATTGTGCTGCTAAGGGCCTGATGACATAGATTTCATTGCTGAGTGATATTGCTTTGTAAGTAAATACCACAACTTCTTTATCCATTTTTCACTTTCTGCGATGTTGAACTTGTACGCTAAACGAGGTTCTTGTAAACAGAGGCGTCCCAAACTTTGGGGTGGCTGTGTCTTTTTGTTTTTAATTTCCCTAAGCTATAGGACCATAAGTGGAAGTGCCCTAGGCTCTGTTGCTTTGTTTTTTAGATGTTTCAGGAAACACCATACACTTCTCCCGAGTGTCTGTTGGCAATTTACATCCCGCCCATCAGCATAACAAGGCTCCCAGTTCTCCATGGCCTGTCCTGCCTTTCTGGATTTTACACTTTTTTCAGATAGCCCTTTTGACCGGGGGGAAGTGAGACTTCATTGTAGTGCAGATTTCCTTTGCAAGCTTGCTTGGTTGGCCAAAAAGGGCGTATGCGTTTTTTCCTGAATATATTCAGGAAAAAACGCATACGCCCTTTTTGGCCAAGTGCATCATTGTGGACGTTCTGCCTCTTTTCCTATGCTTTCAATGCAATTCCAGTCTGCCTCCTGAAATCGGTTTCCTGCAATTCTGCCCCGCTTTCAAGTCCTCTTGGCAGCCTTACTTCAGTATATTTTTGGACGATAGCTGTCATTTATAACTCTGCAGGTTTGTGAATTACAGTGCCCCTGAGCTCCTTTCTTCAACTCGCTTTCTTTTGAGCTGGCCGCAACACCGCAGGATGGCTTCAGGCCCTAATCTGGTTCCGGCACGGCACGCTGAGCCTTTGGTTAATTCCTCTTCCTGGTGGGAAATGAGAGTTAAATTTGCCCGTCCAGACACCTCCAGCTAGTCTCTCATTGGTTCTCGCTATTCCTGTTCATCTTCCGCAGAAATTGCAAACTGGGCCAAACAGGAGGTTAAAGGGACTGACTCTCCAAGTCGGGAGGGTGTTAGTAAAGCGTCTGGAATGTTGCACCCGAGTACCAGGGTACGAAAACTGAGACATATTTGAACACGTCTCCCGATCACATGGTTGATCATACTCTAGGTTCCACATGCATGTTTTAGCTGAAGGAAGAATACCTTAAACCTGGGTAGTTGAAACCCGTGGAATGGGTACCATGCAATATGACTTCAAAGGGTCTTCATTTGCTCACCGAACCTCTCCAATCCTATCACTGCTGCGTTTATGCCCCTGTACACATGCTTGATTCTCTTTCGGAGACATAGCAATCCATAGGTTTTAAGATACTTACTAGTCAGGTACATTCTTAGGCATTTAATATGCGGTGTTGAGTCCATTTCGTTGAGCAAGGAGTAGCTCTTGTCTATTCCATATTTGGCTTAAGGAACTTTATCTGTGCTCATTTCAATCTCTGGTTTTATGCAGCACCCCAACTCACCTTTCCCCTTAAGCAAGCATAAGTTGGTTTTCTAAATTTGAGACCCTGTTCTGTTCTGTAATTCAGTTCCTGTGTAGCCAAGTTTACATTCCGTGTATTACTGATATCTTATGATGTTTCTTTTTCTGTGTGACTTATTTCAGTTAGAATCATCATACCTGAATCCACTCATTGTGCTGCTAAGGGCCTGATGACATAGATTTCATTGCTGAGTGATATTGCTTTGTAAGTAAATACCACAACTTCTTTATCCATTTTTCACTTTCTGCGATGTTGAACTTGTACTGTAAACGAGGTTCTTGTAAACAGAGGCGTCCCAAACTTTGGGGTGGCTGTGTCTTTTTGATTTTAATTTCCCTAAGCTATAGGACCATAAGTGGAAGTGCCCTAGGCTCTGTTGCTTTGTTTTTTAGATGTTTCAGGAAACACCATACACTTCTCCCGAGTGTCTGTTGGCAATTTACATCCCGCCCATCAGCATAACAAGGCTCCCAGTTCTCCATGGCCTGTCCTGCCTTTCTGGATTTTACACTTTTTTCAGATGGCCCTTTTGACCGGGGGGAAGTGAGACTTCATTGTAGTGCAGATTTCCTTTGCAAGCTTGCTTGGTTGGCCAAAAAGGGCGTATGCGTTTTTTCCTGAATATATTCAGGAAAAAACGCATACGCCCTTTTTGGCCAAGTGCATCATTGTGGACGTTCTGCCTCTTTTCCTATGCTTTCAATGCAATTCCAGTCTGCCTCCTGAAATCGGTTTCCTGCAATTCTGCCCCGCTTTCAAGTCCTCTTGGCAGCCTTACTTCAGTATATTTTTGGACGATAGCTGTCATTTATAACTCTGCAGGTTTGTGAATTACAGTGCCCCTGAGCTCCTTTCTTCAACTCGCTTTCTTTTGAGCTGGCCGCAACACCGCAGGATGGCTTCAGGCCCTAATCTGGTTCCGGCACGGCACGCTGAGCCTTTGGTTAATTCCTCTTCCTGGTGGGAAATGAGAGTTAAATTTGCCCGTCCAGACACCTCCAGCTAGTCTCTCATTGGTTCTCGCTATTCCTGTTCATCTTCCGCAGAAATTGCAAACTGGGCCAAACAGGAGGTTAAAGGGACTGACTCTCCAAGTCGGGAGGGTGTTAGTAAAGCGTCTGGAATGTTGCACCCGAGTACCAGGGTACGAAAACTGAGACATATTTGAACACGTCTCCCGATCACATGGTTGATCATACTCTAGGTTCCACATGCATGTTTTAGCTGAAGGAAGAATACCTTAAACCTGGGTAGTTGAAACCCGTGGAATGGGTACCATGCAATATGACTTCAAAGGGTCTTCATTTGCTCACCGAACCTCTCCAATCCTATCACTGCTGCGTTTATGCCCCTGTACACATGCTTGATTCTCTTTCGGAGACATAGCAATCCATAGGTTTTAAGATACTTACTAGTCAGGTACATTCTTAGGCATTTAATATGCGGTGTTGAGTCCATTTCGTTGAGCAAGGAGTAGCTCTTGTCTATTCCATATTTGGCTTAAGGAACTTTATCTGTGCTCATTTCAATCTCTGGTTTTATGCAGCACCCCAACTCACCTTTCCCCTTAAGCAAGCATAAGTTGGTTTTCTAAATTTGAGACCCTGTTCTGTTCTGTAATTCAGTTCCTGTGTAGCCAAGTTTACATTCCGTGTATTACTGATATCTTATGATGTTTCTTTTTCTGTGTGACTTATTTCAGTTAGAATCATCATACCTGAATCCACTCATTGTGCTGCTAAGGGCCTGATGACATAGATTTCATTGCTGAGAGATATT